>NC_057801.1:533212910-533441100 GCF_018294505.1 Triticum aestivum | reverse complement strand
AGGAAACTCCCTTCTCCCGAGCCGCGAAACCTCAGCCCCACCTCCATGGCGCCCCCCACCGCACCAATTTCACAGTCGCCCTCCTCCCTAATGCCGGAGGCGCTGTCCAATTGCCGTCGTGCATTGGGCCATGTGCCTCTTACTCTGTGCTACTGGTGCTACCTCGACGACGGCCGCGTGAACCATACCGGAGCCGATTCACCCCCGGCGTTGTTCACGGTGCTAGAGCGGCTCCAACTTCGGATCCGTCCAGAGTCCTGGCGCTGCTTCCGCGTAGCCGTCGACCATCGCGACATCGCTCTTTCCCTGCCGCCGGTCGCCACCGCAACCGCGCCGGCCTCACCGATTCGACAGCTGGACCTGCCTACTTCACCATGTCGCCAGATAGGTTGCACCCTCATCTCAAATCATTTTATTTAGGCGTCAGTTGTCTGAATTTTTATTCTGGGCCAATCGATTCCCAATGGGAAGCAGCACCCCTCGAGGCGGCAGAGCTCCTAGGCTGTCGGTTGGCTGGTGTCTAACGTAAGGGTGCGGGGCCGCAAGTTCGCCGCGGAAGCAGCGCTTAGATGGCTATCTTTTAGAGTTGCGTGGGTTGAAGGTACTGCCGCCGCCCGATCTGGATGACGGGGAGTCTTTGTGGATTGGCCCGGGGCAGCGCAACCACGGTAGTGCGGTGGGGCGGGGAGCGGGGTTTTGGCCGAGGCCACGGACGGCGGAGGCAGGCTGCTCTGCCGTTGGTCGCTGGCCCTTCGGGGAAGATTCCGAACAGTGTCAGCCGGGAGGCACAAGACGGCTATCAAGCCATCTGGCTTAGATCCGACAGTACCAAAATAAAATAAAATCGTGTGACCCCAATTTAGTCTTCACTCAATAGACGTGTAACCACTCTCGTACCTTGCTGTTGATCACTTAGTGTATTTCTTCAGATCAAAGAGATATGTCGTTCTTAACATTATGCGTTATCTGCATCTTCAGACACACCGTCTTCCGACTCACCGCAGCTGCTCCAACAAGGGAAGCATACACCAGAAGGGAGCTATAGTCCCCACTCAACAGTTCCCTGCATCGAATGCGCGTGCCCAACATGGATAGCCACAACAACTGCAGGGCCATCGACAAGTCAGCACATGATGCTCACTCCTATGGATGGCAGCCAGATAGGTTGCACCCTCATCTTACTTGTGTGCAACATTTATGGCTTTGTTATTCATCTAAGCATGGAAAATAGATCATCACATTTCACTGTATATTCATGCTAATCTCTTACGGGTCTTGTTCAGCAGTTCACGTTGTTCCATAGTTCAGCTAAGATACTTGTTCTTTAGGTAACATTGTTCCATAGTTATCATCCATCAGCCAATGCTATCCCACAGGTCGATGATTATCGTATTATACCACTTCTAGTATTACCTATGTTGTTCTTTAATACTTTTATCTGCCATCTAGTTAATCTCGAGTACAAACGATACATATTCTATAGCTTTCATCTGTGTTCTCCCTTTAGTTTATGAGACGTGTTGCTGCTAGTTAACCCCAGTCCTACTATTTATGTAGTCTCCTACAGGCACTCATTACATAAATCTAACTACTAGTTGTCTTCCATGCATGCCAAATATAACTGCACACACTGATATATCCACAAGAACCTCACGGAGCAATGTAAAGGCCAATAAACTTGATGTCAATGATACCCAATATGATGGAACATGTAAAGGCAGTTCTTCAGAAGACTTGCAGAAAGATGATGAATCCTCTTCACCCCACAAGGTCCTTGCTCTAACTTGGCCTGTGATATGGGTACAACATGCATATAATGTCCTGGAGTGTATCTACTCTATTGCAATGCCATGTGCTTAGCATGCTGATCATGCACGTAAATATGTCATGCCTTCATGTTTGTCAGTACCTATTCCATTCATGATAGCATGTTTTCAAATTCAAGTACTGTCATTCTACTCTATCGCAATGCCATCTGCTTAATTTGGACATCATGCTTCTGAATATCTTATGCATTGTTATTCATCAGTATGTACTTCATCTGTCTGCCATACCATGTTTTTTTACATTGAAGTGTTGTTCTAGTGCTCTGTTGCAATGCCATCTTATTTTCCCAATCACACACGTGTATGTTGCCTTAGTTATTTCTGTACGTATTCCGCTAACATATAGTTTTACATTCAACTAGTGATTTTTTGCTGTGTTGTCCTGTCGTATCCCTAGCTCTTACACCATACTCCCTCCGTCCGGATTACATGTTGCCGAAATGGATAAAAAAGGATGTATCTAGAACTAAAATATGCCTAGACCCATCCATTTTTTCCGGATGGAGGGAATACATGTCAATATGTCATGCCTTTCTATTCTTCAGTACCTATTCCATCTCTCTGCTGTCGCATGGTTTATAATTAATGCACCATTCTTCTATACAAGGCATGCAAGGAGAAGACGACTATGTTAGAATCTGAAGGGTTACAAACAAGGCCTTTGCAAAAGATCCAAACGCCAGGAGATAATAAACCAACTCTAGTTTTTATACATACTGCTCTAGCACAGAGAAACCCAACTCCTACTGATAATAAGTAGATTCCAGTGGCCAAAGAACTAGTCCGCTCCAGTCCAACAAAAATATGTCAACTCAATTCTAAGAAGCATGTGCGTATCCTTGCATCATGAAATTTTATAGCATGCTGATCATATTTTCTACATGTTTCTTACCCATCTCTCTTTTAGAAAATAAGCTTAATAGATAGAAGAATTTCTGCAATGGTATCGTTTATGAGGAAAGATTCTTGCAGGAATTCTCTGTGCTCCAATGTAGATGTAAGTACCTATTGTATATCACTATATTTTTACATCAGCATGTATTTTGTTAATCGGCGTGAATCCAACCTTTATCTAATCTAAATTTAGTTGTAGCAAAATGTATGATTAAAGGCCACAATGTTGATTTTGTAAGGAAAACTGCCTGGTAGTTTTGCATCTTGAGCTACATGAGTGTACTATCTCATATCAGTGGGTTTGAATACTTTGGTTCTGCAGTGGGTTTTTCAGTGTTTTTTTACTGTGTTGTCCTGTCGTATCCCTAGCTCTTACATCATACTCCCTTCATCCGGATTAAATGTCGCAGAAATGGATAAAAGTGGATGTATCTAGAACTGAAATATGCCTAGACCCATCCATTTATTTCCGGATGGAGGGAATACATGTCAATATGTCATGCCTTTCTATTCTTCAGTACCTATTCCATCTCTGTTGTAGCATGTTTTATAACTGAATCACCATTCTTCTATATAAGGCATGCAAGGGGAAGACGGCTATGTTAGAATCTGAAGGGTTACAAACCAGGTCTTTGCAAAAGATCCAAACGCCAGGAGATAATAAACCAACTCCATTTTTCATAGATACTGCTCCAGCACAGAGAAATCCAACTCCCATTGATAATAAGAAAATTCCAGTGGCCAAAGAACTAGTCCGCTCCAGTCCAGCAAAAGAATGTCAACTCCATTCTAAGAAGCGTGTGCGTATCCTCGCATCATGAAATTTTAGAGCATTCTGATCATGTTTTATACATGTTTCTTACCCATCTCTCTTTTAGAAAATAAGATTAAACGATAGAAGACTTCCTCCATTGGGATCGTATTCGAGGAAAATATCTTGTGGGAATTCTCTGTGCTCCAATGCTGATGTAAGTACCTGTTGTATATCACTATATTTTTACATCAACATGTATTTTGTTAATCGGTGTGAATCTAACCTTTATCTGATCTAAAATTAGTTGTAGCAAAATGTTAAAGGCGCCAATGTTGATTTTTGTAACGAAAACTGCCTGGTAGTTTTGCATACTCAGCTGGATAAATGTACTATCTCATATCACGCACATTACTGAATTGTAGTGCTTCTCTGGTTGCCCATTCATTCATTGTGTCAATGTTGCTTTCGTACTACCTTACCTGGCTGATGATAGCTGTGCCATATTGTGTTAATTTGTTGTAGGCTAGTTGCCCAAACGTTCGTTGTGTCAATGTTGCTTTCCTATTATCTGACTTGGCCAATGATAGCAATGCTAGTGTGTTAATTTTGTGCAGGCTGCTGAAGATAAGAAGACAAACTCTGAAAACAACAAGGCAACCCCATTGTTTCTTTCCAGTAAATCTAGGCCAGGTAATATGGCAATAACTCATGATTAATTTGTTTGGTTCCCGTCCTAATTTATGTTATGATGCAGTGGTCGAGACACTCTCCACTATCAATAATACAAGCCTACCAAAATCGCCATCTGAATTTGTTCAGTATCCTCTGTCTCGAATGCAATGGAATAAATATATGTTTGTGAACCAATAAATGGCTGAAGCAATGATGGAAATGGTGGATGAATCAGAGGTGCAGAGTCATGCGACACAACAACTGATCAATGTTTTCACAGATAGTGTAGCAAAGCAGCAAGAACTTGCCCACATGCTTATGGGCGTCATCTGTGCTGAGGTTGCAGATTGGGACGTTGTAGATGGTTAGGTTCTTCTCATTTATTTGCACTGGCATCAATCTTTGATTGCCCAGTGGATGTAATTTCCTGTAATATATGTTGGATGTGCAACGTTATTCCCTGTATGCCGTACCTTTGCTTGATCGGTTTTGGTCCTGTGCATAATTGCTCGTCGTAATGGGCTCAAATTATCTAATTTGGCCTAAAGACATGTACGAACTTTAGTGGGCCCATTAAGTTAGTGGGCCGTTACTAGGCCGAAAGTTAATGGTCCGCCCTCTTACCTCCCGAGTCGTTAACAGGCCGACATCGAAGCGGGCAACAGGTGGCCCCAATTTATTTCACGGGCCGTTAACAGGCCGTTACTAAGTTTGGGCTACATATGGCCCAACTATATTGTAGGCCTTTAGCAGGCCGAAAGAGATAGCGGGCTTGTACTGGACCATGAAGACCATGGGCCGCTAAGAGGCCGAAAGTCAGGTCATATTGTAAATGGCCCAACTGTGTTGTGGGCCATTAGCAGGCCGAAAGAGAAACCGGGCTGGTATTGGACCATGAAGGGCATGGGCCGTTAAAAGGCCAAAACTAAGGTCCGAATACAAATGGCCCAACTCATTTATGGTCCGTTGACAGGCCGAAAGGCACACAGGGACGGGAATTGGCCCAACACTTAAATGGGTCGCTAAAAGGCCAAAACTCAGGTCTGACTACAAATGGCCCAACTAATTTATGGGCCGTCAACAAGCTGAAAGTGACACCGGGCCAGAAATTGGCCAAACACTTAAATGGGCCACTAAAAGGCCGAAACTCAGGTCCGACAACAAATGGCCCATCAGATTTATGGGCCGTCAATAGGCTGAAAGACAGACCGGGCCGAAAATTAGCCCAACATTTAAATGGGTCACTAAAAGGCCGAAAGATGTACATCCTGAAAATTGGCCCATCCATTAAATGGGCCGTTAACAGGCCTAGATCTCATCGGGCCGATATTGAGCCCAAATATATAGCGGGATGTTAACGGGCTCGAACTGACGATGGGCTGCAATGGTGTCAAATCTTTAACGGGCCGTTGACGGGCCGAATTGGCACATCTCGTATGGGTCGTCGGCTTAAATGGACCTGACACAACTAGGCCTTATATGGGCCGGCCTGCTAATTTTTACTGGGCCGGCATTTTTCACCGGAATGGGCCACTGTTGGGCCATGCCACGTGTCGACCTATCATAGGGGCCTCCTGTCCAATGAGTGGATGACATCCGTCTCAACGGTGTGGCAACACGTGTTTCCTGCGGCCAATGATGATTTTACACGTGGAAAATCCCCATTGGTCCGGGCTGTTAACGGGTTATCGGATCCAAAACCGGACCCGATAGCTTAACGGCGTTCCATTACGGTGGATGCCACATGTCGGTCACCCTTGACGAAAGCACTTCTGTGACGTGCGATTTATTGTCATGGAAGTGGACACTTCCGTGATGATAATTTTGGTAATGTCATGGAACACTTCTACGACAGCACAGGTATGACTATCTTGATTCTGTCATAAAATCGTCATGGATGTACATGCATGACAAAAAATGCGACCTCCTGTGACAAACATGTATCATCACGGAAGTGTATTTTTTTGTAGTGGTGGGAGTAGCTGCGGGTGCTCAAGGTGGCTGGGGTGGCGGCATTTATAGGCAGGCGGCGAGAGGGGTTCGGGCTCTGCTGGAGGACACCTGTCCACGGCGCCTGGCGACGAACGGCGCCAGTGAGAGAGGGGGAAGAGGACGGAGATCACGTGGAAACTATTGACGGGCGCGGACGAGCACAAGAGCGAGGGGGAAGACGACGAGCACAGTGCGCCGCGCACTGTGTCATTAGCCGGACCGTGCCCATGCCTGCTGCGACAAGCTCCGGCGTCGGAGTGCGCCAGGGTGGAGTTAAGGGAGTGGAGACGGGGATGGTGGCAAGGCTTGGCATGCTCGGCAGGCTGGGCAGCGAGCACGCGCTCAACAGAGCGCTAGGTGGCACGCAGAGCGCATGTTTTGCATGCCAGCACGCCCGGACGAACGCGGTCACCGCGTGAACCATGACATTAGGCCACCCTAAGCACTAACTTGATGTCTGGCGTGTATTCCTTGGTAGCTTGGAGTGTTACCACGGTTGGGCTTGGATCCAGGTGCAGTAGAAATGGATTTGTATTGCTAGCAAGTTTCTAGACAGTAACTTTGGAGATTTACTGTGGTCAAACCACTGGGAGTTAAGGGCTGAGCTTTGGAGGCTTGCTTATACTTACTAAGGTAAATAGGCACAAGAAAAACCAGCTACAATGGAGCTAGTAAAATGGTAGTTGTTGTAGAAACTACCATTTCTGTCCAGAAATGAATTTATTTTCTGTAGCCAAAATATTCCAAAGAGTGATGAAATATTTTTCCTCAGAAAGCTGCCCTAGGGTTCCAAGAATAATTGGGATTTTTCTCAGGATTTTTGGGGCAAGAAAAATTAGGGTTGCTTTGGAGCACAAAGGGCTAGCTAGGGTTTTGGATGGCAAAATGAATATTTTTCATTTAAGAAAAATATTCCAAGCAATATTTTGAGTTGATCTAGAGGTGAAATGATGGTTTTGAGGAGGAGAGGGAGCACTTCGGTGAAAGTCAAGGGGTACCCAAGTGGTTAAGTCCAAATGAAGTGATTCAAAACTCCAAATTCAAAACCAACTCAACTGAAAACCAGGCAAAGAAAAGAGGGCAAAAACCAGGTTGTCAAAGGTAATGATCCTTTTTAGTAGCTTTGTTTAATTTGTGGAAATCAATTACCATTCTATAACTTTTAACAATTCTTTGCGGGATCAATTCATCTTTATCATTAGGAACAACAGTAATACCTCCCTTTTTAGGGACACAATGGACAGGGCTTACCCACTGACTATCAGCAACGGGATAAATTATACCTGCCTCCAGGAGCTTTAGTATTTCCTTTCTTACCACTTCTTTCATCTTAGGGTTTAACCGTCGTTGGTAATCAATAACTGGTATGGCATCTTTCTCCAAATTTATCTTGTGTTGACATAAAGACTAATGACCTTAAGATCATCAAGAGTATATCCAATAGCAGCACGGTGCTTCTTTAGAGTTTTCAATAATCTTTCCTCTTCCTACTCTGAAAGGTTAGCACTAATAATAACAGGATATATCTTCTTTTCATCAAGATAAGAATATTTAAGAGTATCAGGTAATGGTTTAAGCTCAAACACGGGATCACCCTTGGGTGGAGGAGGATCCCCTAGGATTTCAACAGGCAAGTTATGTTTCAAAATAGGTCCCTGTTTAAAGAATACTTCATCTATTTCCCTTCTTTCATTCATAAACATATCATTTTAATGGTCTAGCAAATATTGTTCTAAAGGATCATTAGGAGGTACGGCAATAGAGGCAAGACCAATTATTTCATCCTTACTAGGCAATTCTTTATCATGGGGTTGTCTATGAAATTTAGCAAAGTTAAACTCGTGAGACATATCTCCCAAACCAATAGTAACAACATCCTTTTTGCAATCTATCTTAGCATTAGCAGTATTCAAGAAGGGTTTACCAAATATAATGGGACAAAAGTCATCTTGTGGGGAACCAAGAACAAGAAAATCAGCAGGATATTTAACTTTCCCACACAAGACTTCAACATCTCTAACAATCCCAATTGGTGAAATATTATCTCTATTGGCAAGCTTAATTGTAACATCTATTTCTTCTATCTCAGCAGGTGCAATATCATGCATAATTTCTTTTTAAGGAATGAGGTATTGCACTAGCACTAGCACCCATATCACATAAGCCATGATAACAATGATCTCCTATTTTAACAGAAATAACAGGCATGCCTACAACAAGTCTATGTTTCTTACCATCGGGTGTTGCAATTCTAGCAGCTGCATCACAGAAATAAATAACATGCCCATCAATATTATCAGCCAAGAGATCTTTAACCATAGCAATACTAGGTTCAACTTTAATTTTCTCAGGAGGTGTATATGTTCTAGTATTACTCTTACGAACCACAGTTGAAGCTTTAGCATGATCCTTTATCCTAACAGGGAAAGGTGGTTTCTCAATATAAGTAGTAGGAACAATAGGATCATTATAAGTTATAGTCTTTTCTTCAACTATAATAGGTGCAACTACTTTTACTTCAGTGGGAGGATTATATTTAAACCACTTCTCCTTAGGAAGGTCAACATGAGTAGCAAATGATTCACAGAAAGAAGCTACTATCTCAGAGTCAGGTCCATATTTAGTGCTAAATTCACGGAAGACATCGGTATCCATAAAAGATTTAACACAATCAAACTTAGGTGTCATACCTGACTCCTTACCTTCGTCGAGATCCCAATCGTCAGAGTTGCGTTTAATTCTTTCCAATAAATCCCATCTCAATTCAATAGACTTCATCATAAAAGACCCAACAAAAGAAGTAACAAGCATGGAGCGATTGTTGAGAGAAAGCCGAGCATAAAAATTTTGAATAATCATTTCTCTTGAGAGCTCATGATTGGGGCATGAATATAACATTGACTTAAGCCTCCCCCAAGCTTGAGCAATGCTCTCTCCTTCGCGAGGCCAAAAATTATATATATAATTATGATCATGATGAACAAGATGCATATGATAAAACTTCTGATGAAATTCCAATTTCAATAGTTTGTAGTTCCATCATGCCATATCATCACATAGCCTATACCATGTCAATGCATATCCCTTCAAAGATAAAGGGAATACCTTCTTCTCGATAACATCATTGGGCATACCTGCAAGCTTAAATAATCGACAAACTTCATCCACATAGATTAAGTGTAAGTCGGGATGCAATGTTCCATCTCCTGTAAAGGGATTAGCTAGTAGTTTCTCTATCATACCCGAAGGAATTTCAAATAAACATTTTCAGTAGGTTCATTAGGTTGTGGAGAAACTCTTTGCTCTTCTGGTCGGGGTGAAGATACCCTGAACAAGCCCCTCAAAGGATTAGTTTCCATAGTAACAAGTGACAGTAAATTTCAGCACACTATATAAATTTTTCCTTACCAAGTTCCACTTACCAAAGGCACTTCAATCCCCGGCAACGGCGCCAGAAAAGAGTCTTGATGACCCACAAGTGTAGGGGATCTAGCATAGTCCTTTCGATAAGTAAGAGTGTCGAACCCAACGAAGAGCAGAAGGAAATGACAAGGTATTCTCTGCAAGCACTAAAATTATCGGTAACAGATAGTTTTGTGAAAAGGTAATTTGTAACGGGTAACAAGCAATGAAAGTAAATAAGGTGCAGCAAGGTGGCCCAATCCTTTTTGTAGCAAAGGACAAGCCTGGAGAAGTTCTTATATAGAGGAAAGCGCTCCCGAGGACACATGGGAATTATCGTCAAGCTAGTTTTCATCACGCTCATATGATTCGCGTTTGTTACTTTGATAATTTGATATGTGGGTGGACCGGTGCTTGGGTACTTACCTTTCTTGGAAAAGCATCCCACTTATGATTAACCCCTATTGCAAGCATCCGCAACTACAAAAGAAGTACTAAGGTAAACCTAACCATAGCATGAGACATATGGATCCAAATCATCCCCTTGCGAAGCAACGCATAAGCTAGGGTTTAAGCTTCTGTCACTCTAGCAACCCATCATCTACTTATTACTTCCCAATGCCTTCCTCTATGCCTAAATAATGGTGAAGTGTCATGTAGTCGACGTTCACATAACACCACTAGAGGAGAGACAACATACATCTCATCAAAATATCGAACGAAAACCAAATTCACATGACTACTAATAGCAAGACTTCACCCATGTCCTCAGGAACAAACGTAACTACTGACAAAGCATATTCATGTTCATAATCAGAGGGGTATTAATATGCATTAAGGATGTGAACATATGATCTTCCACCAAATAAACCAACTAGCATCAACTATAAGGAGTAATCAACACTACTAGCAACCCACAGGTACCAATCTGAGGTTTTGGTACAAAGATTGGATACAAGATATGAACTAGGGTTTGAGAGGAGATGGTGCTGGTGAACATGTTGATGGAGATTGACCCCCTCCTGATGAGAGGATCGTTGGTGATGATTTCCCCCTCCCGGAGGGAAGTTTCCTCGGCAGAACAGCTCCGCCGGAGTCCTAGATTGGTTCCGCCAAGGTTCCGCCTCTTGGCAGCGGAGTTTCGTCCCGTAAGCTTGCTTCTGATTTTTTTTCTAGGGTAAAAGGATTCATATGGTAGAAGATGGCCACCGGAGGGCTGCCAGGGGCCCACGAGGCAGGGGGCGTGCCCAGGGGGTAGGGCGCGCCCCCCACCCTTGTGGATGGTGAGTGGCCCCCCTCAGGTATTTCTTCAGTTCCATATTTTTTATTAATTCCCAAAATGACTTTCATGGAGTTTCAGGACTTTTGGAGCTGTGTAGAATAGGTCTCTAATATTTGCTCCTTTTCCAGCCTAGAATCCCAGCTGCCGGCATTCTCCCTCTTCATGCAAACCTTGTAAAATAAGAGAGAATAGGCATAAGTATTGTGACATAACATGTAATAGCAACCCATAATGCAATAAATATCGATATAAAAGCATGATGCAAAATGGACGTATCAGCCCTTAACTAGTCTCTGTTCATTCTGCAACTCCTGTTTCGAGTTACTAATCATAGCAACTGAACCGGCATCAAATACCCAGCGGCTACTATGAACACTAGTAAGATACACATCAATATCATGTATATCAAATATACCTTTGTTTACTTTGTCGTCCTTCTTATCCTTCTAGTATGGGGTAGTTCCGCTTCCAGTGACCATTTCCTTTGTAGTAGAAGCACTCAGTTTCAGGCTTGGGTCCAGCTTTGGGCTTCTTCACGGGAGTGGAAACTTGCTTGTCATTCTTCTTGAAGTTCCTTTTCTTTCCCTTGCCCCTTTTCTTGAAACTAGTGGTCTTGTTTAACCATCAACACTTGATGCTCTTTCTTGATTTCTACCTTCGCTGATTTCAGAATCACGAAGAGCTTGGGAATCGTTTTCGTCATCCCTTGCATATTATAGTTCATCATGAAGTTCTAGTAGCTTGGTGATAGTGACTAGAGAACTTTGTCAATCACTATCTTCTTTGGAAGATTAACTCCCACTTGATTCAAGTGATTGTAGTACCCAGACATTCTAAGCACATGCTCACTGGCTGAGCTATTCTCCTCCATTTTGTAGGCAAAGTAGATGTCTTATACCTCTTGACACGGGCATGAGTCTGAAATACCAATTTCAGCTCTTCGAACATCTCATATGGTCCATGGTGTTCAGAACAATTTTAAAGTCCCAGTTCTAAGTCGTAAAGCATGCCGCACTAAACTATCAAGTAGTCATCATATCGAGCTTGCCAAACATTCATAGTGTCTGCATCTGCTCCTTCAACAGGTCAGTCACCTAGCAGTGCATCAAGGACATAATTCTTATGTGCAGCAATGAGGATAATCCTCAGATCACAGACCCAGTCCGCATCATTACTACTATCATCTTTCAACTTAGTTTTTCTGTAGGAACATATCAAAAAAATAGGAGAGCTACATCATGAGCTATTATTCTACAAATAGACTTGCAAATACTATCAGGACTAAGTTCATGATAAATTAAGTTCAATTAATTAGATTACTAATGAACTCCCACTTAAATAAACATCCCTCAAGTTGTCTAAGTGTTACATGATCCAAATCAGCAAACCCATGTTCGATCATCACGTGGGATGGGGTAGACATCAATGGTGTCTCTATGTTGATCATATCTACTATATGACTCATGTTCGACCTTTTGGTCTGCAGTGTTCTGAGGCCATGTCTGTACATGCTAGGCTTGACAAGTTTAACCCACGTATTCCGCGTGTGTAAATCTAGCTTACACCCGTTGTATGTGAATGTAGAGTCTATCACACCCGATCATCACGTGGTGTCTCTAAACAACAAACTGTAGCAATGGTGCATACTTAAGGAGAACACTTTTATCTTGAAATTAAGTGAAGGGGTCATCTTATAATGCTACCGTCGTTCTAAGCCAAATAAGATGCATAAAAGATAAACATCACATGCAATCAAAATATGTGACATGATAGGGCCATCATCATCTCATGCTTTTGATCTCCATCTCCAAAGCATCGTCATGATCTCCATCGTCACCGGCTTGACACCTTGATCTCCATCGTAGCATTGTTGCATCAAGGTCGTCACGCCAACTATTGCTTCTACGACTATCGCTAACACATAGTGATAAAGTAAAGCAATTACATGGCTTTTGCACTTCATACAATAAAGATACAACCCTAAGGCTCCTGCCGGTTGTCGATATTACAGAACATGATCATCTCATACAACAACATATATCACATCATGTCTTAACCATATCACATCACAACATGCCCTGCAAAAACAAGTTAGACGTCCTCTACTTTGTTGTTGCAAGTTTTACGTGGCTGCTATGGGCTTCTAGCAAGAATCGTTCTTACCTATGGCAAAAAACACAATGGTGATTCATCAAGTTTGTTGTTTTAACCTTCTTCAAGGAGCGGCCACAGTCAAATTCGATTCAACTAAAGTAGGAGAAACAGACACCCGCCAGCCACCTTTATGCAAAACTAGTTGCATGTCAGTTGGTGGAACCGGTCTCATGTACGTGGGCATGTAAGGTTGGTCCGGGCAGCTTCATCCCATGATACTGCCGAATCAAAATAAGACGTTGGTGGTAAGCAGTATGACTATCACCGCCCACAACTCTTTGTGGTCTACTCGTGCATATCATCTACGCATAGACCTGACTCTGATACCACTATTGGGAATCATTGCATGGAAAAGAAAAAAATTCTACGCACGCGCAATGATCTATCCATGGAGATGCATAGCAACGAGGGGGATAGTATGTATGCGTACCCTCGTAGACCGTAAGCGGAAGCGTACAACGCGGTTGATGTAGTCAAACTTTCTTCGCGCTCCTACCGATCTAGTACCGAACGCACGAAACCTCAGCGTTCTGCGCACGTTCAGCTCAGTGATGTCCTCCGCCTTCTTGATCCAGCAAGACATCAAGGTAGTAGATGAGTTTTGGCAGCACGACGGCATGGTGACGGTGATGGTGATGTGATCTCCGCAGGGCTTTGCCTAAGCACTACGAAAATATGACCGAGGGAGTAAACGGTGGACGGGGATGCTGCACACGGCTAAGACAATGTTGTGTTCTTGTGTGGCACCCCCTCCCCATGTATATATACATGGGAGGGGAGGAGGCAGCCCCTAGGGTGCCCCAAGAGACCTCGCGGTAGCCCTAGGGCTGCTACCTTGCCCTGCGCCCCCCTTTCCTTATTTGGACATGAGGGGGGAAGGAAAGGGAGATGGCTGACTTAGGGCGCCTCCCTTTCCTTCCCGCCCTCATTTGGTGCATGGGAAGAGGGTAGAGGGGCGCATCATACCCTTGTGGGCTGGTGTGCACTTCCCCTTTTGGCCCATAAGGCCTAAAAACCTACCGGGGCTGCCCGGAACCCCTTCCGGTGAGCCGATAAGTACCTGGTACCACCCGAAACACTTCCGGTGTCCAAATACCATCATCCTATATATCAATATTTACCTCTCGACCATTTCAAGACTCCACGTCATGCCCGTGATCTCATCTGGGACTCCGAACAACATTCAGTCACCAAATCACATAACTCATATAATACTATATCGTCATCGAACGTTAAGCATGCGGACCCTACGGGTTCGGGAACTATGTAGACATGACTGAGACACCTCTCTAGTCAATAACCAATAGCGGAACCTGGATGCCCATATTGGCTCCTACATATTCTATGAAGATCTTTATCGGTCAAACCATTATGAAAACATATGTAATTCCCTTTGTCCATCGGTATGTTAATTGCCCGAGATTCGATCGTTGGTATCTTCATAGCTAGTTCAATCTCGTTACTGGAAAGTCTCTTTAATCGTTCTATAATAGATCACCTTGTGACTAGCTCCTTAGTCATTTTCTTGCAAGCTTATGATGTGTATTACCGAGAGGGCCTAGAGATACCTCTCCGATACTCGGAGTAACAAATCCTAATCTCGATCTATGCCAACTCAACAAACACCTTCAGAGATACCTGTAGAGCATCTTTATGATCACCCAGTGATGTTTGATAGCACACAAGGTATTCCTCCGGTATCTGGGAGTTGCATAATCTCATAGTTGAAGGAATATGTATTTGACATGAAGAAAGCAATAGCAATAAACTGAACGATCATTATGCTAAGATAACATATGGGTCTTGTCCATCACATCATTCTCCTAATGATGTGATCCTATTATCAAATAACAACACATGTCTATGGTTAGGAAGCTTTAACTATCTTTGATCAACGAGCTAGTTTAGTAGAGGCTTACTAGGGACATGGTATTTGTTTATGTATTCACATATGTATTTAAGTTTCCGATCAATACAATTCTAGCATGAACAATAAACCTATATCATAAATAAGAAAATACAATATAAAATAACAACTTTATTATTGCCTCTAGAGCATATATCCTTCATGCAAAGCAACTAGGAAACAAAATACGAGCAAGATATTGTTTTGGGTGATGTCTCTCTTTTTCAGTAAATATATTTATGAATAAAAATGATGTGTGGGGGCATCTATGAAGCCACGTGACGCATGCAGAGGTGTTGTTTGCCCGCTTCTTGTGTGGATTGATCACACTGACGCAACAGCGAAGCTACGTTACAGTTGTGGGGTCAACTGACCCCATAGGTTTTTGGTTATCTTTTGACCTCCTAGTAATAGTACTTCGTGTGAACCCACAGGTCCCAGCCACTAACCCCACTGTCATTGACTTGTGTGAAATAAATTGGGACTAGTAGAAGGCAGCAAGAGGCAAGAGCCACGCCGTTCTCTCTCCTAGTACTACTCTGCACTCTCTTCCCGTCAGTTCTCCAAAAGTCCAAATCCCCAATCTATTTTCTATGAGTTAAATACACTGTAGGTGCCTTAACTTGTTCAGCTCGGTCAGTTTGGTGCCTAAACTTAAAAATACACAAAAGTGGTGTCATAACTTGTCCAGACTTTCAAATATGGTGCGTCTAGACGTATGCTAATGATCCATCACCCGTGTGGCTCGCCAGCATGTCGCTGGCCCACATGTCAATGGTTGTGGGCGCCGTCAGCTGCGGGCTTGCTTTTTTTTACGGACCCACTGGACTTGAAGTAAATGTTGCAAAAAGTAAAATCGAGGTTGGCACATTGCCAGACAACGGAACGGACCACCCAGCCGTGCTTTGCTTTGTGTCGATTTGCTTTTTTTTTGCATTGTTTGTGTCTATTTAGTAGCCAGAATAATATAGCAATATCACTCTGTACACGTTTTGTGCCAGCTTCCTTTTTATTTTTTTCTCAAGTTCCTATCTTTTTTTTTCCGAGACTCTTTAGTTTTCATAATACATAAATTTTCCCATATGAAAGAATACAATGATTATCAATATAATTTTTTTTACTTTAAGATAAACTTGAATTTTTCTGTAAATATGTATCTTCATTCAAAATTTTGAACCTATATTAAAAATTATTCTGTAAATATGTATCTTCATTCAAAACCACAAGCATGGACAATTATAGTGTATCTTCATTTTTTTTAAATACATACACATCATTTATTTTTCATTTTGAAATACATGTTGTTTATTTTCTTAATAGACGTGAGATAAACATGTTGTTCAAGTTCACATTCATTTTTAAATACATGGTGTTAATTCTTTTAATGCATGACAACATTTTTTCAAAACACGTTTACAATTTTTTAATACACGACAAACATTTTTCAAAAACATGTTGATCATTTTCTTAAATGCACTACACTTTCAGTAAATCTTATGGCAATTGTTATTTTTTCGTAGACTTCTTTTTTCAAATGGGAAAAAGCAATATCAAAATTAAAATGAACATGAGCTTGAACATGTATTTCAAAAATTGCTACCTGTTTTTATAAAATGTTCAATGTGTATTAAAACAATCTTGTGTGAATTATTCTTACATTTCTAGAAACACACTTAACATGTTGGTACATTTCTGGAATTTATAAAATTTACAAAATAATTTTAAACACACACTGAACAATTTTTTAAATACAATATTGTCAATTTTTTTATAATTTTGTATTTTTAAAATACAATGAAGGTACACAATAATTGTGTGTGCTTGGGGTCCTGAATGAAGATTCATGAATTTCCACATTTTTTTAATATATATTCAACCTTTTGAAATCCAAATAAAATTTTAGAAAAAGTTCATGTTTATCTCTTCTAAGTACGCAATAATGAAGAATGGAATAAAGATATAAAATAAACAATAATTGCATATTGAAATCATTGTAATTTTTCATATGGAAAAATTTATGTATCTTGAAAACTAAACAGGAATTACAGTCAAAAAAACGGTAGGATCTTGGAAAAAAAAGGAAAACTGAAAGAAAAGCATGTGATACGCGTTGAATAGTCTGTATAATGTGCTAGCGGGGTGGTCTCCTTCCTCTTTCAATGAGGTCTCTTGTTCGAATTCCCTTGATTCGTTTTTATGTATTTTGTGCACCATTTACATAAAGTCTGGGGTTCCTCGTAAAAAAACAGCGGACTCACGCCCCCAGCCACTGACATGTGGGCCAGCGACACATTGGCATGCTACACAAGCACTAGATATGGTAGCATACGTCCAGAGGCGCCGTATTTGAACATCCGAACAAGTTACGACATCACTTTTGTGTATTTTTCAAGTTTGGACACAAAACTGACCACGCTGGACAAGTTAGGGCACTCACTATGTATTTAACTCATTTTCTAGCCCTCCACCCGTGCAAACCCAATCCCTATTTCTCTTCCTTGTTTGTTTAATCCCCAATCCCCAATACTAAGAATTTGAGCAAATCTTTCAATAATGTTTAATCCCAATTTCTTTGTCCATCGAAGAGAATTGGATTGTTGGTTGGAGGAGCGGAGGAGCAGAGGAGTCAAGGAGGCAGCATGCGAGCGCCAAGGGCCTCAGCCAGTATCGACGACCGCCTGAGGAGGTAGCGTGCGAGCGCCCTGCCGCCTATTGCTCGTACTCGTCGCCTCATCGGCCGGCTGCCCCGCACCAAATGCAGCATTGTTTGTAGTCCGCTCACGAGCAGGCCAAGTAAGTCTGCTAATTCCTAAAATCTTTTACAATGTTTGGTTTTCAATTTTGCTTATGAATTTTTACTATTTAGCAGTGTTTCTCTTTAGTAAATAAAGATCTATTTTTTCCGAAGTAATTGACTACCAGTAATTTGTCTCCAAGGCTGAGTTTGGAAATGGATAGATATGCAAAGTTATGGGCTTAAAAATCAATGCCCAAAGTTCTTTAGAAACATCAGGAGGAGCTACTGGACCACCTGTAGGGAATAGCAATGCAAGGCTAACTATTGTGCCAAGAGTTGTGGAAGGGGCAGTTGATCTCAGTAAGCTTCCATCAGATCGAGCTCAAAGAAGACCAATTTTGTAGTTTAAATCTTCCCAAGTCCGTGATGACGTGAGAAGATCTTACCTCTAGAAAGGGCCACTTCAACCCAAAAAAACAATTTTCCCCAAACGGATATGAGTGGAATTATGCGTCTTTTAATCCGGACTGGTTTAAGGATTATAATCGCTGGCTAGAGCACAATATAGATGAAGAGGCAACCTTTTGTCTTTGTTGCTATTTGTTCCAAAATGAAACTCTAGGGCATGGTCGTTGTCGATGTCAAAACCGGCGGATCTCGGGTAGGGGGTCCCGAACTATGCGTCTATGGCTAATGGTAACAGGAGGCGGGGGACACAATGTTTACCCAGGTTCGGGCCCTCTCTATGGAGGTAATACCCTACTTCCTGCTTGATCAATCTTGATGAATATGAGTATTACAAGAGTTGATCTACCACGAGATCATAATGGCTAAACCCTAGAAGTCTAGCCTATGAGGTTATGATTGTTGTGGCTAAACCCTAGAAGTCCAAACCACCGAGGGGACTAGGGTTGCACATAGTCGGTTACAGAAAAAGGAATCTACATATCCGAATCGCCAAGCTTGCCTTCCACGCCAAGGAGAGTCCCATCCGGACACGGGACAAAGTCTTCTATCTTGTATCTTCATAATCCAACAGTCCGGCCAAAGTATATAGTTCGGCTGTCCGAGGACCCCTTAGTCCAAGACTCCCTCAGTAGCAGGTTGGGTTACCCACGCCCGTATTGATGGAAATCCCGCAATAAAGGGACACGATCTCTACTTTGACAAGACGTGCCAATAAAAACCGCCTCCCGAAACATGGAGTAGCAGCCTAGAAAACGATTCAAAATAATGGTCGGGTGATGACGTAATGTCGTGCTACCAAAATTGTCAACGGATTGGACTCGTAAATGTTATACTCTCTATGGTGGTTTGTAGAACTTGTTTTGCAGAGCCGGACACGATTCTTGTGTTCGAGATATACTATGGAGTATTCGGAGAAGGAACCCTGCCTTGCAATACCGAAGACAATCTGCACGCTGGACTCATCGTCATTGAAGCCTGGTTTAGGGGCTACTGAGGGAGTCCTGGACTAAGGGGTCCTCGGACAGCCGGACTATATACTTTGGCCGGACTGTCGGACTATGAAGATATAAGATAGAAGACTTCGTCCCATGTCCAGATGGGACTCTCCTTGGCATGGAAGGCAAGCTTGGCGATTTAGATTCCTTTTTCTGTAACCGACTTTGTACAACCCTAGTCCCCCCGGTGTCCATATAAACCGGAGGGTTTGGACTTCTAGGGTTTAGCCACAACAATCATAACCTCATAGGCTAGACTTCTACGGTTTGGTCATTATGATCTCGTGGTAGATCAACTCTTGTAATACTCATATTCATCAAGATAAATCAAGTAGGAAGTAGGGTATTACCTCCATAGAGAGGGCCCGAACCTGGGTAAATATTGTGCCCCCCGCCTCCTGTTACCATTAGCCTTAGTCGCACAGTTCGGGACCCCCTACCTGAGATCCGCCGGTTTTGACACCAATAGTCGCAGCTATGCATTTTCCACCACGGGGTGGAGGCTTTGGAATAAATGTAGCAGATTGGATGTTCATGTTGGTGGTCCTTCTAGTGCTCACAATCAAAATTTGAAGACATGTGATGATCTAATTAACAAAAAGCAATCCATAGCAGTTGTTATGCTTAAGCAAACAAACAAATCAAAGAGGAACTATCGAGCTAGATTAATTATATTGCAAGATTGCTTCTTATTTTGGGATTGCCGTTTCGAGGACATGATGAATCTGAATCAACTAAGATGATGGGGAATTCCTTACCTTTTACGAATGGTATGATGCACGTTGTCCGGAAGCGGGTGCTATTGCTCTAGGGAATCACTGGTACGCGTCGGTGCTATACAGACAGTTTTTAACCCCTTTCCACTACGACATTTGGAACTGTCGCCAAGTGAGTGTGGGTGATAGGGGGGTCCTTCCCACAAGACCCAGAAAATCGTCGGGGATAGGGCCTCCTAGCACACAAGCTGGCTCGTGTGCAATCGGGCGAGGCATCGAAACCCAATTGTTTCCGTTCGTATGTACATCCCACACGGTGAATCCCAGAATAACATTTCCGTTTGTATGTATATACACACAGTCAATCCAAGGAGAATGTTTCCGTTCTCATGTACATCCCACACAGTGAATCCAGGGAAAACGTTTCCGTTTGTATGTACTTCCCACACAGTCAATCCAGGGAAAATGTTTACGTTCGTATGTACATCCCACACAGTCAATCCAGGGAAAATGTTTTCGTTTGTATGTACAACCCACACAGGTTTATGTATAGGCTCATGTGTGATACGTGTAACTATCACACATGCTCTGCCTTGGTTAACCGTTTGCTTTTATCAACTACATCACACACGATTTGATGAAGAAAACTGTGTGGCATTGGGCTATCCATCACAAGCGCTTTTACTTCTAGAACCGTTTGCAAAGTTCCATGACCCATTTCACAGGTTTATTAGTTTACAATTAATAATTCCAGTATTACACAAATTTAGATTTCATATCGAACAGCTGTTTGCCAATTTCATATCTGGCACATAGATATATTTTAACATCACAGTATGATAGCTACCGGAAAATAGCATGGTACAGCATATAGATAGTTCAACTTCATAAGAACAATATTAGAACAATATATTCATTTCCCTAATCGAGATCATCTAGGCTCGCCTTATCCACCTCTGCTTTCAGTTTAGTAAGAACCTGTTTTGCACTGGCCAACTGTGAAAGTGCCTCCTCCTTCGCCAACACCATCTTAGCAAAGTCTGGTTTAAAAAATCTGAGCTCATTCTCAACCTTCCTCTTTTTATCCCGCATCTTCAAATATTCTTCAGCGTTGACAACACTTTCTCTAAGCCTACCTCTGTTCTCTTTCTGATACATGCTCCAGAGCTTTGCTAGGCACATCTTCAAAGACTGTGGCCACTCTTGATCAACCCACTCCAAGTAAGAACACTTCCGTTCATCCTATAATATTTAAAACTAGATCAGTAACAATTGTAGGGGAAATGGGTTTATAGAACATAGAAAATCACCAATACTTATTTTGAAAAGCTGAAGAAACAGGTTAATTATGACATATCTTCTCAAAAAGATCAATGTGCAAATGAATTAATTTCTACTGACACAACAGCCAAATTCTGAAGCAGGCTAAGGCATAGCCTAGTGGTGGGAAGGGGTTGATGCCTTCCCACCCACCGAGGTTCAAGGCATGGTACATGCAATTTGGGTTTGTTGCACCAATTATACTGTAGGGGGTTCCCTTACAGTCTTTCTGTCAAAAAACAACCAAATTCTGGAACATCAGAAGCTATAATTAACTACAAAAACACTACAAGTTCTTACTCATGTACTATAAATAACAAATTGAACATTTTAAGAGGAAGGTAAATATAACTGCAATAGCATAGCGACAGTGTTTGGATGACAGCAAATTGACACTAACAGGTGTGTACATGCACAAATTTAGTAACATAGAACTAATAACGCTAAGGCGTCCACTATGTATGCCAAAACCGGTGTAAAGACAACTGTTGCTACATCTCGCACCGGTGCCCTGCACTAGCGAGCCGATGCAGCGGAAAAAAATCAGGGACCCGAACTGCGGAGCACCTAGTTGCTCCGACGCCCAGTTCCTTCATGCCATAAAGATTTAGCATTTTACTGCTTGGCTACTCGGATGTGTGGACAAGTTGGCTCCACAAACTGCTGAAGCGGTGCCAGATAATTTTCTAATGACACCGCTGATGAGATGGCAACATTTTTAGATACCAGGTACAAATCGTGACACTATCTTAGGATGCGTTTGGTTGAAGGTGTGGTACGAATGGGATGGGGCTGTGACAGTATCTGAATCACATCTAACAAATGATTTGAAACAACGAAAGAGGGTCTAACCTTCTCTTCACATGCCAGAAACTTCCTCCCACTGTCCACAGATTCAAACGCAACTAGCTTCATGCATGGAGATTGATGGTGACAACGAGCAGACAGATCTTCAGCCACCCCGCTCCATTCATTGCAACTAATGGTCCTAGGGAACTACAAGGGGAAGAAATGACTCAAATCGACCGCCATGTAAAAATCCTTCATTCCAAGTCATAGCCCGAGAGAGAGAAGAGAGGCATACCCGGGTGGTGAAGGAGTCATCGTCGGAGGAGGAACCACTGGAGAGGTCTTTGAAGAAGACCATGGCGACCCCGGCGGTAGGATGCGAGACGGCGAGAGCGAGGAAGCAATCGAGGAAGCAGCTATAGCTTAGGAAGGAAGGAAGGGGGAAACAGGGGAAATGTGACTTGTGGTCGGGGAGAAAAGGGGATGGGGAGGGGGGAGGGTAGATATTTTGGCGGTAGGCCAAAAAATCAAAATGTGGAGGGAAACTTTGCGCACAGTGCCGCCGGACACCATTCACTTTGAACGATAGTGTGCATCGCAAATGATTCTTCTGCTTAACGCGCATGGGATGAGTTTGATAATTGAAATTTTGGTGGAAATTTCCCCGCATACGTCATTGCAAAATTTAACATCTCTTGCTAATTTGGGCACACAAAAGAGCGTATAGCACACAGATCAGACTTACTGAATCGAGCCATTTTAGTAATTAAACAGAGACAGTTCACCTAAACATTGCTCTAACAAAAGACCAGCATTAAAAACAAAGCCTAAGTACGAATAACAAATCCGCCGCCACACCGGCCTATGCATCACCAGTGTGAGATGAGACGTCGATGACTTGTCCTAGCGACATGCCGCAGTTGGTGGACTCCGCGTCCCCCTTGCTGAAGTCGACCGCGTCCTCGTCCTCGTCCTCACCCTCGTCCTCGGCGCCGCCCTCAAGGTTGTAGTACCCGTAGTAGTGGTTGCACCAGAGCTCACGTTGGTACTCCACCGCCGATTCCTCGATGGACAGACTCTTCCCTACCTCAACCTGGGCCACGCGCAACTCCTCTTCTCGGCGCTCCTCGATCTCCGCCACCTCCTGCATCTCCAGCCCCCGCTCGATGATGAGGAAGCAGGTGCTCCATGGCCACCGCCGCCTTTTCGGACGTGAGTTGCATGCTGGATTCCGAGGTGGCCTGCAATATCTTAGAATGGATGGCCTCGACCCGTGCCAGGGTGACATCGGCGGCACGAACGGCAACTCGAGCGCTCTCAGTGTTTGCAGCTGCCATGAGAGCAGCAGCTGCAGCCGTCTCGGCTGCTGCAGCTGCCCTGTCGACTGCTGCAGACGCCCTCTCGGCGGAAGCGGCCGCGCTCAATGCAGATGTGGCAGCACTCTCGGCGTAGGCGGCAACGCTTGGGGGGGACGCGGCCATCGTACGGGCCTTCACGAAGCGTTTCCACGATGTCATCTTTGCAAGAAGGGGGTATGGGAATGGGGATCGGGATTTGTGGATTCAGGGATTCCCGGCACTGGAGCAGACGAGCCGGCGAAGCTTAAGGAAGAAGACTTAAATAGACCCAGAATTTTCATCGCAAATGATTCCTACAAATCAACTCGGTGTGATGTTGTAGATAGTTTGAATTAGCTGTGAAAGACGAATTTGGAGTAAAGTGGCAACGAATGGTGTTTTAAATGTATGAGAAAATTTGTAGTACTAATGCAACTGTCATGTCAAATTTTGGAAAATTTCAGGGTTCATTTGACCTTTTAAGACATTTAAGTGCTTTTCTAGCCATTTAATGACCGTAATTGAAATTTGAACTACATGTACATGCAGCAGCTAACCAAAACGGTTTGAAAAGTCATATTTTGTGTACTTGTCTGTGATTTAATTTCACATGCAGTAAATTGGAAGGAATTTTCAAACATATTGGTCTAACGGCTATAACACAATTAAGCATGGAGTACCATGGCATTTAAATTCCAAAAAATTAAAAACATGAAACCTTGCTAGATGTAATGTCATACCACCAAGATGATGTGGTACAAAAATTGGCCTATTTGACGAAAGTTTGGACACACACCCCTCACAAACTGAAGCAACTCACTAGAAGGCTTGTGGTTCCGAGAGGGAACAATGCATGTTTGATGACGAATGGCAGATAGCTTCCTCTTACGGCCTTCAAAAGTTTTCTATGTGTAATGTGCACTGATACTAACTGTCATGTAAAAATTTGCAAAATTTCAGGGGTCATTTGACCTTTTGAAGACATTTAAGTGATTTCCTAGCCATTTAATGACCGTAATTCAAGTTTGGACTAAATGTACATGCAACAACTAATCATAATGGTTTGAAAAATCATGTTCGTGTACTTGTGTGCGAGTTAATTCCATGTGCAGTAAATTAGAAGGAATTTTCGAGCATATTGGTCTCACGGCATGGACACATGCATGGAGCGCCATGGAGCGCCATGGCATTTTAATTCCAAAAAAATAAAAAATGATCAGGAAAACATGAAACTTTGCTTGATGTAATGTCATGCCACCAAGATGATGTGGTACAAAAATTGGTCTGTTTGACGAAAGTTTGGACACACACCCCTCACAAACCGGAGCAACTCACTAGAAGGATCGTGGTTCCGAGAGGGAACAATGCATGTTTGATGACAAATGGCAGATAGCTTCTGATGAGGATAGAGACCTAGAGTAGGGTCATAGGCTTGACCTATACGTCCTACCCAAGGTCACTACCCAAGAAGGCAAGAAGGTCAAGAGACTCCATGAGACCCCCGGCCAAAGGTGTCGAGTGCAATCCACTCGACATCATGTCACTCGGGAGTCTCCCTACCTACTGTCACTCAACTAACAAGAGAATCACTCGACCTCCCGAAGACCAGGAGTCACTCAGCGTGCAACGGACATGCATTCACTCCATAGTCTTTAAGGCCATTAATAGCACTTAAGGCTGGCATTACCAGTAATGCCACTACTTTATGCACATTAACTCCCTTGTAATGGAGGGCGGAAGAGGTCCTGGCGAACCCTATATAAGCCACCCTCCTCCTTTGGCACAAGGATTCGCACCCCTGTAATATCACACACATAATCAATCGACCGCCTCCGGGCACCGAGACGTAGGGTTGTTACTTCCACCGTGAAGGGCCTAAACTCGTAAACCTCGTGTGTACACCTTCACCATAGCTGAGTTGTTGCCTCTCCATACCTACCCCCCTTTCTACTGTCAGACTTAGAACCACGACAGTTGGCGCCCACCTTGGGGCAGGTGTCTTAGCGACTTATTGGTGAAGTTGCAAGTTTTTCCGATCATCATCATGGTTTCCAGCGGCAAGTTGGTTGAGGGCCGCAAGATCTGTCTCGGCGCGCTCTTTTTC
Organism: Triticum aestivum; assembly: GCF_018294505.1. Taxonomy (NCBI): domain Eukaryota; kingdom Viridiplantae; phylum Streptophyta; class Magnoliopsida; order Poales; family Poaceae; genus Triticum; species Triticum aestivum. The sequence goes on along the minus strand of NC_057801.1, from coordinate 533,415,752 downwards.
GTCACCGACGACTCGGCGTGGCTTCAGGAAGCTCCGCTCGACATTGAGGCGCTCCCTGTCCAAGGGGCGACGCACTTTCGCGCGTGCGTTCATGGTGTCCTTCTTCGGCAGCTGTCGACCCAGTAACAGTCGGCTCCGATGGCGTCTTCCCTCCCCGCTGTTCGCCGCCGCAAGCAATCCAGTCAGTCTCAGCTTCAACGGTGGGTGAAGCATGTGGTGGCTCGGTGTTCGGCCACCCATCAAGTCACGGCAATCGAGCCCGACGAAACTCTCCATGGCCTATTCGATCTGTCGAATGGCTCTGTGGAGACTGCATCCGAGTGCGACAGCAGTGATCCTGCGGCTAAAGTCCTGACGGTCGATGGTCCGCGTGGCCCACCTGGCTTTCGCCACGAGGACGGCAAAGATGATGGCGGCGATCCGTCACGGGTCCATGAGGAGTATCATCCCAAACCTCTCTCTTTGCAACAGAGGGAGGAACTTCGTCGTCGCAACATGGACGCACTCCACACGCCCATCATTGGAGAAACTCCCGAGGCTCGGGCCTTGGAGGAGGCGCGCTTGGCTAATTTGGCTGAGCACACTCGACTGGAGAACTTGCAGCGCGCTCTCGACGAGCGAGCTCGGGAGTGAGTCCCTGAGTCGAGTCGACGGCAGCTTTTCCCGCCTCCACCTAAGGTATACCGTACTCTGATTCAGAACCTCAAAGCTGCGGCCCGAATTGAAGAGTCGATTCAACCTTCCCAGTCAGAGGCTGGCCGAGGGTTGGAGCAGATCCGGGCCTTGCTCCGAGCAGCAGGAGAGCAGAATTCTGCAGTGTCTCAATCGAGAAATAGGATACACAGCAGATCCGTGGTAGCAGATACAGTTCAGTCGGCTCATAGCCCAAGATCGCCCCCGCGGCGTGAAGACCATGGGCAGTATGATCACCAGTTCGACCGCGACAATCATCGTCGAGTGCCAACGCCTCCTCCGAGGAGTGTGTCGTACGTGCCTTAGCAGAACGATGACAGACGCCATCACAGGACGAGCGCAGAGCTCCAGTCGACCCAAGAGATCCGGGCTTCGATGCGAGATCCATTCTCGTCCAAGGCCTGGTCGACCGGAATAGAGCACATAGAGAAGACCTTGGCAGAGATCGTCCGAGTGGCAGCAGGTCACATGTTTCAGGCCCAGAGTGTTTCAGCAGGGCCATCAGGGCAGCAGTGATTCCTCACAACTTCAGATTGGCAACAGGAGTTAGTAAGTTCACTAGAGAATCCAAGCCTGAAACCTGGCTTGAAGATTACCGAGTGGCTGTGCAAATTGGAGGCGGAAACGATGAGATAGCAATGAAACATCTCCATCTTATGTTGGAAGGATCGGCCCGAGCGTGGTTGACTCAGTTGGCTCCAGGCAGTATACACAGTTGGGAAGAGCTATCTCGGGTGTTCGTAAGAACCTTTGAGGGCACATGCAAGCGGCCAGCAGGGTTGCCCAAGATGCAGCATTGTGTGCAGAAGCCAAATGAGACTTTGAGGGAATTCATTCAGAGGTGGACCACTTTGCATCACACCGTTGAGAATGTATCAGAGCATCAGGCAGTGTGCACTTTCAAGGAAGGCGTCAAGTATCGAGAGTTGGTTCTGAAATTCGGTCAGACTCGGGATATTACTCTGACCCGGATGATGGAGATAGCCACCCGGTACGCTAACAGAGAAGAAGAGGATCGACTCCGTAGCGGGAAGAGTAAACCAGTCGGTCAAGAGGCCGGTGGGGGTGGCTCCAGTCGGAAACAGAAGCGTAAAGCTGAGCCAGCGGCACCCAGTGAGATTTCAGCAGTGGCTCAAGCAAAGTTTAAGGGAAAACCTAAGGGGCCCTGGCCCCCTAAGAAGGTAAAGGATCAAGCAGGAAATGATGTGCTGGATTTGCCGTGTCACATCCACACAAAGAAAGATGAAGAAGGCAATCTGATTTACCCAAAGCATACCACTCGACAATGTCGACTCCTGATCCAACAGTTCCGAGAGAAATAGCCCAATGAGAAGGAGAAAGAGTCGGACAGAGATGAGGAGGAAGAGGAAGATGATGGTTACCCCAAGGTCAATTCCACTCTCATGATTTTTGCTGATGTTGAGAGCAAGAGTCGGTTGAAGGTTATCAACAGAGAGGTGAATATGGTTACTCCGGCGATGACGACCACATACCTGAAATGGTCCCAGACAGCCATCACATTTGACCAGTCAGACCATCCTGCTCGCGTAGTCACCCCCGGGAGGCAAGCGCTGGTGGTCGACCCAGTGGTCGGTGGCACTCGACTGACTAAAGTGCTAATGGATGGTGGTAGCGGTCTGAATATCCTGTATGTTGAAACCTTGAAGAGGATGGGCATTCCGATGTCCAAGCTTAGCGAGAGCAATATGAGCTTTCACGGTGTTATCGCCGGAAAGAAAGCCGAATCACTCGGCCAGATCACTCTCGATGTGGTTTTCGGTGATTCCAAGCATTACCGTAAAGAAAAGTTGACATTTGAAGTCGTGGATTTCCAGGATGCTTATCACGCCATGCTGGGGAGGCCGGCATACGCACGTTTCATTGCTCAACCGTGTTATGTGTACCTCAAGCTGAAGATGTCTGGCCCCAAAGGTGTGATTACAGTCACTGGCAATCGGCAGAAAGCAGAAGAATGTTTCTAGAAAGGTTCCAAAATCGCCGATGCACAGATGGTGGTGGTTGAATTCCAAGAGTATCCGAAGAGTGCAGATCCAAGTGATTTGCTCCGAGCCAAGAAGCCTACTACAGACTCTGCATTTTAGTCGACTGGTGAAACGAAGCCGATTCGTATTCACCCGACTGATCCCAATGCTGCGCCGACTCATATATCAACAACACTCGATAGCAAATAGGAAGAAGCGCTCATCCAGTTCCTCTGTGAGAACTGGGACATCTTCGCATGGAAACCCTCTGACATGCCAGGTGTACCCAGAGAACTGGCTGAGCACCGTTTGCGTGTCGACCCCAAGGCAAAACCCGTCAAAGAGCACCTTCGGCGGTCCGTCGTTCAGAAGAGAAAAGCAATCGGCGAAGAAGTGGCTCGGCTGTTGGCAGCAGAGTTCATCCATGAAATCTACCACTCCGAGTGGCTTGCCAATGTCGTCATGGTCCCCAAGAAGGACGATTCACTTCGTATGTGCATTGATTTCAAGCATATCAATCGGGCCTGCCCGAAAGATCACTTCCCTCTCCCCTGTATCGATCAGATTGTTGACTCGACTGCGGGGTGTGAGCGCTTGTCTTTTCTAGATGCGTATTCCGGGTATCATCAGATCCGACTGTATGGCCCCGATGAAATAAAAACAGCCTTCATCACCCCATTCGGGTGTTTTTGCTATGTCACCATGCCATTCGGTCTTAAAAATGTCGGAGCCACATTCATGACAATGATCCAGAAGTGCCTGCTCACCCAAATCAGTCGGAATGTGGAGGCGTACATGGATGACATCATGGTCAAGTCTCGCAAAGGTTCCGACCTATTGACTGACCTCGCAGAAACCTTTGCCAACCTAAGAAGGTACGATATCAAGCTTAATCCATCAAAGTGTACATTCGGGGTTCCAGGAGGAAAGTTGCTTAGTTTTCTCGTTTCCGAACGAGGGATCGATGCCAATCCAGAAAAAGTTGATACCGTTCTCCGAATGAAACGCCCCGTGCGAGTGCATGACATTCAGAAGCTGACTGGTTGTTTGGCCGCCTTGAGTCGATTCATTTCTTGTCTCGGTGAAAAGGCCTTTCCTCTATACCGACTGATGAAGAAATCTGATAAGTTCGAGTGGACTGAAGAAGCTGATGCAGCATTTGCAGAGCTCAAAGCCCTGCTTTCCACCCAGCCGGTGCTCGCTGCGCCAATCAGCAAAGAGCCTTTACTGCTTTACATTGCAGCCACTGGACAAGTTGTCAGTACAGTACTCACGGTCGAGCGAGAAGAGGAAGGAAAGCTTACAAGGTTCAACGCCCAGTTTATTATCTCTCTGAAGTTTTGACTCCATCCAAGCAACGATATCCTCATTATCAGAAGCTTGTGTATGGAATATACATGACCATGAAGAAGGTTGCACATTACTTCTCTGATCACTCTATTACGATCGTCAGCGACGCACCGTTATCTGAGATCTTGAACAACAGGGATGCAACTGGTCGAGTGGCAAAATGGGTGATTGAACTCCTTCCACTGGACATCAAGTTTGAGGCAAAGAAAGCTATCAAGTCCCAAGAAATCGTGGATTTCCTTGCCGAGTTGACTGAGCAGCAACTACCGACTCAAGTTCTCTCGGAACATTGGACTATGTTCTTCGATGGCTCCAAGATGCTGAATGGATCAGGTGCTGGAGTAGTAATGGTGTCCCCTCATGGAGACAAGCTTAACTATGTTCTCCAGATTCATTTTGATTCCTCCAATAATGAGGCAGAATATGAAGCACTTTTATACGGGTTATGGCCATTTCACTCGGCGTCCGTCGCCTCATGGTATACCGCGACTCAGATTTGGTGGTTAATCAGGTGATGAAGGAATGGGATGTCAGAAGTCCAGCCATGACTGGCTACTGCAATGCTGTTAGGAAGCTGGAAAAGAAGTTTGAAGGGTCGGAGCTTCACCATGTATCCCGATCGAAAAATCAAGCTGCAGATGAGTTGGCGAAGATAGGTTCAAAGAGAGAGGCCATTCCCCATAATGTGTTCCTGGAACATATTCATTCACCTTCAGTTCAGGAGGATCCCTTCACTAAAGAGTCGCCACAGCCCAAGAGTGCCACGGATCTGACCGAAGTCGAAATCCCAGCCGTGGTCGACTTGATCATGGAGGTTTTGGTCATTACTCCTGACTGGACGGTGCCATACATTGCATACATTCTTAGGAAAGAACTTCCGGAGGATGAAGAAGAGGCTCGACAGATCGTACGGCGATCTAAGGCCTTTATTGTGATAAAGGGGCAGTTGTTCAGAGAAAGTGCAACTGGAGTCTGCCAGTAGTGCATCACGCCAGAGGAAGGTCGAGTGATCCTCAATGATATTCACTCGGGAACCTGTGGTCACCACACGTCCTCTCGGACCATCGTGGCCAAAGCATACTGAGCCGGATTTTACTGGCCGCGGGCCAACGAGATGGCTAAGGAAATAGTGGACAAGTGTGAAGGCCGTCAGTTTTACTCCAACATGTCTCATAAACCTGCGTCAGCTCTAAAAACAATTCCACTTGTTTGGCCTTTCGCCGTCTTGGGATTGGACATGGTTGGACCTCTGAGGACGGGCAGGAGTGGATTTACTCATGTGCTGGTGGCAGTCGTCAAGTTCACCAAATGGATCAAAGCCAAGCCCATTAAAAGCCTTGAAGCAAGCACAGCTGTGAGTTTCATCAGAGAACTGATATTCAGATATGGCGTCCCGCACAGCATCATCACGGATAACGGCTCGAACTTCGATTCTGAAGAATTCAAAGCCTTTTGTGCCTCCCAAGGCATGAGAGTCGATTACGCTTTGGTTGCTCATCCTCAGTTGAATGGGCAGGCCGAGCGGGCAAATGGATTGATTCTCAAAGGATTGAAACCCCGGTTGATGCGTGACTTGAAACATGCAGCAGGGGCTTGGGTCGACGAGCTCCCATCAGTACTTTGGGGATTGAGGACAACCCCTAACCGGTCGACTGGAAGGACTCCATTCTTCTTAGTCTACGGAGCTGAAGCCGTGCTCTTCTCAGAGGAAGAAGCAGAGCAGGCTTGGCAAGATGCAGTTGATCTCCTAGAAGAAGAAAGAGAGATGGCTTTGATCCGGTCGAACATTTATCAGCAAGACTTGCGTCGATTTCATGCTAGAAATGTGAGGGGTCGGGCATTTCAAGATGGAGACCTGGTTCTTCGAGTGGACCAGCAGAGACCTCACAAACTCGCTCCTGCTTGGGAAGGCCCTTTCGTCGTCACCAAGTGCTCCACAACGGAGCATACCATCTCTTCAATGTCGAACATAATAAAGACGAGCCACACGCCTGGAATGCGGATTTGCTCTGCCCTTTTTACTCTTAAGTATCTAGACTGATGAGATGTAATAAGAAATACTTCTTAGTTTGGCTATCAAAAGACGTAATTTACTTTCTTCCGAGTGATTGTTGTTTATTTCTTTTGTGCATATCACCTTAGCTGCGAATCTATTTCGCCTAAGATGAAATGTAAAAATCCTACCGGTGGTGAGTCCGCCTCTCACTCGGGGGCTTAGCTGCAGCCTAGTGCTCGCCTAAGTGATAAAAATCCTACCAAGTGGTGAGTCCGCCTCTCACTCGGGGGCTTAGCTGCAGCCCAGTGCTCGCCTAAGTGATAAAAATCCTACCGAGTGGTGAGTCCCCCTCCCACTCGGGGGCTTAGCTGCAGTCCAGTACTTGCCTAAGTTTGAAAAATCCTACCGAGTGGTGAGCAATCCTCCCACTCGGGAGCTTAGCTGCAGCCCGGTGCTCGCCTAAGTTTGAAAAATCCTACCGAGTGGTGAGTCCGCCTCCCACTCGGGGGCTTAGCTGCAGTCCAGTACTCGCCTAAGTTTGAAAAATCCTACCGACTGGTGAGCAATCCTCCCACTCGGAGGCTTAGCTGCAGCCCAGTGCTCGCCTAAGTTTGAAAAATCCTACGGAGTGGTGAGCAATCCTCCCACTCGGGGGCTTAGCTGCAGCCCAGTGCTCGCCAAAGTTTGAAAAATCCTACCGAGTGGTGAGCAATCCTCCCACTCGGGGGCTTAGCTGCAGCCCAGTGCTCGCCTAAGTTTGAAAAATCTTGCTGAGTGGTGAGCAATCCTCCCACTCTGGGGCTTAGCTGCAGCCCAATGCTCGCCTAAGTTTGAAAAATCATGCCGAGTGGTGAGCGATCCTCCCACTCGGGGGCTTAGCTGCAACCCAGTGCTCGCCTAAGTTTGAAAAATCCTACCGAGTGGTGAGCAATCCTCCCACTCGGGGGCTTAGCTGCAGCTTAGTGCTCGCCTAAGTTTGAAAAATCCTGCCGAGTGGTGAGCGATCCTCCCACTCGGGGGCTTAGCTGCAGCCCGGTGCTTGCCTAAGTTTGAAAAATCCTACCGAGTGGTGAGCAATCCTCCCACTCGGGGGCTTAGCTGCGGTCCAGTACTCGCTTAAGTTTGAAAAATCCTACCGAGTAAGGAGCAATCCTCCCACTTGGGGGCTTAGCTGCAGTCCAGCACTCGCCTAAGTTTGCAAGTTTTGACCCTCCCCGCACCCCGAAGGCTATACCATCAAGAAGAAGGACGAGATTGTGCGCATTGTCAAAGGCCTCCCCAATGGTTGACAGGAACGCCAAGACCACTGCTGAGTGCCTTGCTAATGAGCTAATCAATGCTACTCAAGGATGGCCCAATCGGTCGACTGGAACGTCAAGACCATTGCTGAGTGCTTTGCTGATGAGCTGATCAATGCTACTCAAGGATCGCCCAATCGGTTGACAGGAACATCAAGACCATTGCTGAGTGCCTTGCTGATGAGCTGATCAATGGTATTCAAGGATCGCCCAATCGGTGGACGGGAACGTCAAGACCATTGCGGAGTGCCTTGCTGATGAGCTGATCAATGTTGTTCAAAGATTGTCCAATCGGTTGACAGGAATGTCAAGACCATTGCTGAGTGCCTTGCTGTTGAACTAATTAATGTTGCTCAAGGATCGTCAGATCGGTCGACTGGTTATTCTTCTCCAGAAGCTGCATCAAGTAAACAGACAACAATCCGAGAGGAAAACGAATTTCGTTCGAAGACAGGCGCAATATATGAGATGATAAATCCAAAGATTCTTAACCGCAGAATAAAGTGCTCGGGCATCAGGCCCGAAGGAGTTTTAACGGTTACAAAATCACTCGGCATTCCGAGGCAAATAAAAGTGAGGCATAATGTTTTTCAGTCACTCGGCGGGAGAAGGACTGGCCGGATCGCAGAAGCTGTCGAGGTCGATGCTGTCGGCGATGCGAGTGGCTGCCTCGAGGAAGGTGTCCATGATGTCCTGGAAGGAGTGCTTCTTAGTGTTCGCCACTTTGAGAGCTGCCAGCTTGTCTTCCTTAGCCTCCTTGCAGTGCACTCGGACCAAAGACAAGGCGACATCGGCACCACAGCGGGCGGAAGATTTCTTCCACTCTTGCACTCGACCTGGAATCTGATTTAGTCGAGTCATCAGGGACTCGAGGTCTTGAGACAGCTCTGCGCGAGGCCAGAGTTCAGCATCCACTTGGGCCATCGCTGCCTTTAGCCGAGCAAGATAAGCAACCGCACCATCTAAGCGCGACTCCAATCGAAGCAGATTCATTGCAACGTCATCTTTCACAGGATAGTTGATGGGGTCGAGACCCGTCTCAACCCGCCCAGTTTCAACCTCAAAGTCCTGACATAGTTTTGTCCCATTGCAAAAAGTGATGAGTCGACGGCATGACAACAAAGTTTAGTCGGCAACAAATTAATTGCAGTCGACTGATCATACCTTCAAGCTTCAGAACAAGTTTCACGGCGAGTTACTCCAGATAGGACTCTAGCTTGTCTGTCTTGGTCTTGAGGCCGCCAACTTCAGTGGTCAGATTCTCCTTGTCCTTCTTCAGCTGCTCGACTTCTCGATTAGCGTCCGAGATGGCAGTCTTCAGCTTCGCGTTCTCCTCCTCCAATTTACTGACCGAAGCCAGCTTCTGGTCTGCAAGCTTCGTCTTCTCGCGTGCTTCCTTTTGAGCAGCTGCCAGATCCAGATCCTTCTGCTCCAAAGCCTCCTTCATCCTCTCTAAAGAAACAACGCTGTTCAGACGAGACTGAAGTTGGCGATTTTCACTACACACATCTGCTCGTGTGAAATCACTCGGTTCAAAGAGACTGAAAGAAAAACCAGTGTGAAGTGTGAAGCTACAAAACAGACAAAATGGTCGAGTGATTACCTCCCATGATGGTCGTTTCCTCTTGAGCAGTCTTGAGATTCTTCTTCGCCAGTTCAAGGTCAAGTTCAATGCTGATATGCTTCTTCTTTAATTCGGTGAGCCGAGATCCAAGATCACAAGACCTCTACAGCCAAAAAGACAGACATGTCAGTCGACAGAAATAAGCGTCGGTGAAGGAGAAGAATTACTCTAGGACTACTGCCGAATCAAATATCAAACAGTAGTCTCGGGGACTACACCTAGTGGGTGCACTTAGCGTGCCCCCACTGGAACAGATCAATACTCAGCAAGGCTTACTCAGCGTGAGTTCAAAACAAAGAGAGAGACACATCATTAGACCTCAGTCGACTGCCAGCAGTCGACCGTGGTCTCCGGGACTACACCCAGTGGGTGCACTCGACGTGCCCCCACTGGTTCAAACAGTTTACTGAGACTCAGCTTGAGGCAAGGAGAGTTGAAGATTTCCTAAATTCTAAACAAAGGACCACCCAGTGGGTGACCAGATATAAAGCAACACTCAAAAGTTCAGTCAAAATTTTGCTAACCTGAGCATTAGTCTGAAGAGCAGTGCTGGCGTTGTAAGCTACCTGACTAGCTTCATGCATCACTTTCACCTGCTCAATGACAAGGTTCACCTGACGAAGAGCTTCCCTAGTGGCACCCGGTGAGTCGTCTGGAGTTTGATATGTAGCAAAGAGGGATGGCTCCAGAATGGTCGAAGTAGTTACCAGGTCGGACGAGTGGACTTGCACCGGTGCAGCAGGTGTCTGTGCAGTCGACCCCAACGGACGATCAGTTGTCAGCGGGTTAGCAAATGTGACGTTGGTCCGAACCGGCCCTTCAGAATGTTCGACTATCGCCTCAAGCGCCGGTGTCGACTGAGGGACTTGGATTTCAAGCTTCCTCCGACTTGAGCCTCCACTCTTCTTCCTCCTCTCCTGTAGAGGCGCTTCTTCTTCTTCGTTGTCATCAGGGAGCACAACGACCTCTTGTGGAGCTACATAAAGAGAGAAGTATCAAATTTTCAGCTGATTGATCACCCACTCAACTAAATGGAACTTGGTCAATCGAACTTACCAGCTCGTGAGGTGGCCTCTTTGTCTCCTGGCGCCTTGTCGATGTCCATGTCAGTGGCAGCAGAGGCGGGACTGGAAAGACACATGAATTGGTCGGTCAGAACAAGAAAATCTTCAGTCGACCTACGAAAATGTAGATGAGATACTCAACCCGAAGCAACGGGGACGTCCATCTTAATTCGCGACAACGTCTTCCGGGTCTTGGGAGGAACAACTTTAGGCTGCTTGGACACCTTCTCCGTCGGCTCCGGAGTCGACGTCCGAGTGCGCTTCTGAGTATTGACACTCGGGCCCACGCTTTTTCCGCGCCCGCCAGCCGGATCTTGCTGTTGTTTGGATCGACGTTCAGAGTGCGGCGGCGAGTCGACTTCTTCCTCCTCATCCGACTCCTCGCTCTCCTCCTCCTCCTCTTCTCCCTGAGAATCCCACTAAACACTCTCCTCCGCACTTTCTTCCCCCTCCCGGGCCTATTCCAAAGCTTGTTCACTGTTGGGCATCAAATGCATCTCAGTGAATACCTGCAGAACAAATCGGTCGAACGAGAGTCAGTCAACATCAAGTACAGTCGGAGCATGAGCGGGAAGCAGTCGGAACAAAAAGTATACCTTGTCGGGCGGGTTTCCTTCGCTGAAGGGGACAACTCTCCTAGATCCTCTAGGGTTGTCCTGGTTGCCTGTGATGCCCCACAGCCACAAAGCTATGGTTTCAGAAGACACTTCTTCTGGATGGACCCGAGCAGTGTCATCCGGTCCAGAATACAACCACTTGGGTGATCGCGGGCTTGGAGAGGTTGGATGCATTGACTGAGGAACACTTCCAACAAGTCCATGCCGGTAACACCATCATTGATGAGCTGGACCACTCTATCCACCAACATCTTCATCTCCATGGTCTCATCAGCGGTTACTTTCAGTGGGGCAGGAGTCTGAACACGGTCAAACGAGAAGGGGGGGAGACCAGTCGACTGACCTGGAGCTGCGACGTCCTGGCAGTAGAACCAGGTCAACTGCCAGCCTCTAACAGATTCAGGGAGAGTCATGGCAGGAAAGGCACTCCTATTCCTCTTTTGGATACCTAACCCCCCACACATCTAGATGACGTGGGTTTTTGAGTCACTCAACTTCACCTTTTTTACCGACTGGGAACGAATGGTGAAGATGTGTTTGAAAAGACCCCAGTGCAGTCGACACCCTAAGAAGTTCTCACACATCGATACAAACGCCGCTAAATATGTGATGGTGTTGGGAGAAAAATGGTGGAGCTGAGCGCCAAAGAAGTTCAAGAATTCCCGGAAGAAAGGATGCGGAGGGAGCGAGAAACCCCGGTCGACGTGGGTGGTGAGCAGAACGCATTCACACGGTCGAGGTTGCGGCTCCATCTCCCCCTTCAGCAGCCTCACCACTCCCTTGGCGATCAATCCGGACTCCTCTAGTTCGGCTAGATCCTCCTGCCGGATCGAAGACCGGATGCAATTGCCCTGGATCCAGCCCGGCGGCAGCCCCGCATGCGACGACGACCCGCGGGTCTACTTCTTGCCTTTCGCCACCCCCATTGCCTTCTTAGCACACTCTAGCACCGCCGTCTTGTCCTTCACCATGGCTGGAGAGCAGCGGCGTCGAGAGCGGAGGAGCTAGACGCGGTGGAGAAGCAGAGGAGAAAGAAGAAGGAACAGGCGTGCACAGTGCCAGCGCCTCGGACCCGTCGCCTTATAAAGGGCTGTCTCCGAGTGACTAACGCGTGGGACCAGGCAATCCCGTCAAATCCCGCAATAGTTGCACGCAGCGTACGTGGCGAAAAAAGCGGTGCGGTAATCGAGGCATCGCTACTTATCCGGCCCGCCCGTTTCGGTGCTCTCCACCCCGTGCGCCTCCCCGAAATTTTGTATCCCGCAAAATTCAGGATACACTGCAGACAATCGCGCCCAAGATCCCGTGCTCCAACACATCACTCGACACATGAGGTCACCAGTTCAATCGACAGCTTGATGAATGGATCAAGGCGACTGAGTCGACACCAAAGTATCGATGCGGGCATTCAGTCTTCTAGAAGATACTCGTGAAGACACGAAGCTCGGAGCGGATTCAACTTCAACCTACTTTTCACTCATACTTAATCCATTCGGGGGCTACTGATGAGGATACAGACTTGGGGTAGGGTCATAGGCCTGACCTATGCGTCCTACCCAAGGTCACTACCCAAGAAGGCAAGAAGGTCAAGAGACTCCGTGAGACCCTCGGTCAAAGGTGTCGAGTGCAATCCACTCGACATCATGTCACTCGGGAGTCTCCCTACCTACTGTCACTCGACTAACAAGAGAATCACTCGACCTCCCGAAGACCAGGAGTCACTCGGCGTGCAATGGACACGCATTCCCTCCGTAGTCTTTAAGGCCATTAATAGCACTTAAGGCTGGTGTCGGTGTCAAAACCGGCAGATCTTGGGTAGGGGGTCCTGATCTGTGCGTCAAGGCTGATGGTAACAAGAAGTAAGGGACACAGATGTTTACCCAGGTTCAGGCCCTCTCGATGGAGGTAAAACCCTACTTCCTGCTTGATTTATATTGATGATATGGGTAGTACAAGAGTAGATCTACCACGAGATCGTAGAGGCTAAACCCTAGGAGCTAGCCTATGATGGTATGAATGTAATTGTGATCGGCCTTCTAAGGACCAACCTCTCTGGTTTATATAGACACCGGAGAGGGCTAGGGTTTACATGGAGTCGGTTACAAGGAAGGAAATATAATATCCGGATCGCCAAGCTTGCCTTCCACGCCAAGGAAAGTCCATCCGGACACGGGCCGAAGTCTTGAGTCTTGTATCTTCACGCTTCAATAGTCCGGACGTTGTACACAGCCCGGCTGTCCGGATACCCCCTAATCCAGGACTCCCTCAGTAGCCCCTGAACCAGGCTTGAATGACGATGAGTCCGACGCGCAGTATTGTCTTCGGCATTGCAAGGCGGGTTCCTCCTCCGAATACTCCAAAGTGGTTATCGAACACGTAGACCGTGTCCGGATCCGCAAGATGATCTTCGTATGGTATAGATCTGATTTGCTGGCAATCTTCGTACGTCCTGCCCTTGTATCATGGCTCAGTCCAATGTGAATCGACGTTTCTTACCCCATAATGACTCGCGTTACGAGGCAGTTTTATTGGCACGTCCCGTCGAGGCAGAGATCGTGTCCCTCTTATTACGGGATTTTCCATCAATATGAGCGTGCGTGACCCCACGACGGCTGTTGGTATTACCTCGTGTGTTTTTAGATAAGCCTGAAACGGTCTCACCAGGGAATTTTGATATTCACCCTCTTTATAAAATGGTCGAGATTTACGCCTCTTGCTTCACCTTCATCGCGCCTTCCCACACCTCGAGTTCTAGCACCCAAAATCTAAGCTCCACCCCTCTAGAATCCGCCAGTATGTCCGGATCTGATTCTCAAGGCTGGTGGGTCGCCTCCTCGATCAAGGAGAAGGACATTGCGAAGCTTCGGGAGGTCGGATACCTAACCGCAGATATTCAGCACAGGCTTCCCACTCCGGGGCAAGTCATCCCCACGCCGGAGCCCAATGAGTGTGTTGTTTTTGTCCCACACTTCCTCTGTGGTTTGGGTTTTACCCTCCACCCTTTCGTGAGGAGGCTCATGTTCTATTATGGGCTGGATTTTCATGATCTGGCTCCAGATGCCATCCTCCATATCTCGTCGTTCATTATTGTGTGCGAGGCTTTTCTCCATGTCACACCACACTTCGGCTTATGGCTCAAGACCTTCAATGTGAAGCCGAAGATGATCGAGGGGCAACACGTGGAGTGTGGAGGTGCTGTAATAAGCAGAAATGCCGATGCCCCATGGCCGGAGGGTTCTTTCCCGGAAGTATCTGACGTATGGCAGCGGAGGTGGTTTTATGCCAAGGCCCCAAGGGGCACAAAATGGGTAGCTGCCCCCGAGTTCCGCTCAGGCCCTCCATTGCAGTTGGCGTCCTGGACAGACGTAGGATGTAATTGGGGGCCCGCAGGCGACATACCAATACTGCAGAACCGCATCTGGGAGCTTCTCGAGAGGAATATCAACCTTGTCAGCATAATGCAAGTGATGTTAATCCGGTGGATGTTGCCGTGCCAGCGCCGGCCTCCTCGGATGTGGGAATTCAATCCGGAGGGTCCGCGGACTGTGAAGCACTTCTTCGGCTTAAAGCTCGAAGAGATGTGCAAATTATTCTTTGGACAGAAGGTAACGTGTCCGGATACCACCGAGGATGCGGGCCTAAGTTGCAACCGCCTAGATACTCAAGTAAGTGGACTTGATACTGGATACCCTACTTTGTATTTCTCATACTTGTTTATTCTGAACATCATCCGCGTCCAGGAGTGGCTCAGCAAGGCGGAGAGAATCAGGTGTCCGGTGCCACTTCCCGAAGGCTCGCCCGCCCCTACCGTGGCCAAGATGCTCGACCGGGTACTCAGCCGAATGCCCTTGGGGAAGGACGAGAAATCTGAACCCCACATGATACGCATCCGAACCGGGGATAGTAGGGGAGGAGAGGTCGAGGCCACCTCCCCACGCGGGAAGAAGAGGGCAGACTCTGAAGATTTGGAGGCAGAGATGCCCAAATTAGGGAAAAAGGGATCCCCAGGGGTCCTTGCCCCGATAGGCACCCTCACCGCGTCATGCCCTCGAACGGGCCAACCCTCCAACGAGTCGTAAGTCAATTATTAACTTAAAGGTACTGGATTTCTCCTGGATCAGTGACCATGACTCAAATTTTTGCAGTCTGGCTAGCAGCTCTTCTCAGCAGGGATCGTCTTCGGGTGACCTTCCTCCGAAGATGATGGAGAGCGAGACCCCCCCTCCCCCCGCCTCTCTGGTTCTTGACGCGGGCGACACCGAGGTGTCATCGCGGAGGAGCCCGGATCCGCCGGGGCCGGAAGCCAACGCGTCAGCCGCCCTAAGTCCGGATGTACTGACGGGCTTACTGGAGCGAGCTGCGCTTTCGGAGGAGCACCGCTCATTAATGAGCACGGTGCTCAAGAAGATTTCATCCGCTACAAGCGGTTTGAATGAAGCATTCACAAGCCTGCTCAGAGGCTTCGAGGTATGTAATGGAAAACTCACTATTTCTTTGGTTGTAAGGCACGCGCTAGGTGTGATCCATATAGATAGCAGCCCCTGAGACTCTGATTGCCCGCCATAGGTGGCAAACGGGGGATCATAAACCAATGATAGTGCTGTAAACGTGTGCAGGTACCCGTGGGTTCGGCCGCCGGCCCGTTCGTTGAAGTTGCCAAACTATCGAGGCAAATTGGGTCGATTGATGCCGATATTACTTTGATGAATGAGCGGCTGGAAACCTCACAAGGTATGTGCCCTGTCTCCCTTTGCATAGGAAAACATTAAGGTGGTACGTATTAATATGTTTTGTTCGGACTGCAGATGGTGCTACTGCCATGGAGGTCCTGAGGGCTGAACTTGCTCTAACCAAGGAACAAGCTCGGGTGAGCAATGCGGCTGCCCTAAAGGCGGCCGAGGAATTGAGAGCCAAACAGGCTACTCATCGCTGAAGCGAGGAAAAGATAGCCGAAATGGCTATCGAGTTAAAACATGCCGTTGACCGATATGAGCTCCTAAAGAAGGAGCATGAAGATAAATTGGCTGACCTAAGCAAGGCGCTGAATGCCACCAAGGAAATACGGACCGAGCTCAGGGGTGCGCGGGAGGAGCTTCGACAGGCCGGTGAAATCGCGGCTGGGGGCTCCTACTTATTGTGGATGAAATTTTTCGATCTGCAGTACGCTCCCTTGGATGGACGCTGGAGTCTAGTGGACGCATATGCAAATTTGGCGAAGAGTATGGCTGATGCTGCTGACTTCTTCAAAGGTCAAGGTGACAAGGAAGTGGAGAAGCTTTTTTGGTCGCAATTCCATGCTCCCCCTCACCCGCTGCCGCTGAGTGACAAGATGGCTGTTGTAGCGGAGCTTCACAGACTGTCCGGGCTTGCAATGCGGTCTATAATAGACCATCTTTGGCCGAAGGAGCCCAAGCCGGACAGCTACTTTGTCTTAGTGCAACAGTTCCTTGGGGCCGTGCCCTGGATCGATGCCATGAGGAGGTCAGCATGCATAGAGGGTGCGCGGATGGCCCTTGCACGCGTTAAAGCGTATTGGATGGATATGGATGCCATTATGATAGCGTCTCAGGATCCGGTAGGGGGTCAACATCTGACCGGGCACTACTTGGCGCAGGTCACGGAGGGTGCCCGCCTGATAGAGGCGCAGTGCCCGAAGGATCTCCTCTTCGAGTGATGATTCAAATTATTGTAAAAACTGTTTGATTAGATGGTTATATTTATGATTTGTGTCTGAAAATATGATTGTGTCCCCTGTGCTGCCGTTTATATATATATATATATATATATATATATATATATATATATATATATATATATATATATATATATATATATATATACATATACATATATATACATATATATATAGGGCTGGACTATTCTGTTATCCATAACAGAATATTATTCTGTTACCCCTCGCCATATATAGACGCGCATCCGGTTTTTTAGATCAGCTAACTAACCCGCCGGGTACTGGAAAAAAAACCACCCCACCCATACCACCCGACGTGGCTCGCCCCCACCCGCTCCCCGCTCCCCGCCTTCTCCCAGGCTCCCGGCGCCGCCCGCCCCCACCTCCTCCCCATCTCTCGGCGCCGCCCCGCCCCCACCTCCTCCGGGATCCCGCCGCCGCCCCGCCCCCACCTCCTCCCGGATCCCGGTGCCGCCCCACCCCCACCTCCTCCCCGTCACTGACGCCGTCCCTTCCCCACCTCCTCCCTGTCACCGGCGCCGCCCCTCCCCAACCTCCTCCCAGATCCCGGCGCTGCCCCGCCCCTCCCCTACCTCCTCCCTCGCTCCCGGTGCCCCCCTGCTTCCACACGCCACCGCCGGCCCCCTGCTTCCACGCGCCACCGCCGGCCCCCTGCTTCCACACGCCGCCGCCGACCCCGCTGCTTCTAGCCGCCACTGTTGGGAGCCACCATAGCGCCACCAATCGCCACAACCAGCCATCCCTACCTCTGCCTTGGCGACCTACCCCCACCACCGCAACGGGCCGTCGCTTCGTGTCGCCGCATCCGGTGGCCACAGCGCGCCGTCCAACTCGTCAGTCCAACTGCTTGCTCCACGGTCGGTCGCTCAAGTAGCTGCGTGCAGGCAAACATCTCCACGGGCGACAAGTCCTTCTTTCACAACTTGTTGCTCCTGCTGCACCTTCTCCTTCGACTAGGCTAAGTAAATTGTTCAGGTACCTTGTGTGTATATTATGCACCTTAGTGTTCAGTAGAAATTTCATCGTGTTAGTGAGCTCATATACTACTATTCAATCATTTCGAAAATGTAAACTTGGGAAGTTTGAAAAAACAAAACATTCAAGGGGGTTTTGTTGGGAATAACAAGTCAAAGTTCAGGTGTCAAATGTGAAAAAAAGAATTTCTTCTAATCTAGCATGCTCCCTCCAACATATTTTCATTTCTACTGTAGCGCAAGCTCGCCAGATTGAAGACAAACACACTGCTTAAGTAGTGCTTAACAAAAGGCCTAGAAATAATAACCGCTGCTCACAGCTCCAGGGTGCAACCATACCAAGGCCTCCGGAGTTACAACAATTAACACAACAGAAACTACCAGCAGACCAGTAACACAAGGATCACCATACAAAATTCCACTCCTGGGCACACACATATCTCATGGAGGCATAACCGCATAAGACCGCAAATTTCTATAGTTTTTACCCTTCGGATTTATAGTACCCTCATCTTCTAGATTGCCTCTGCATACTATTCAGGGCCACTAGCTTCAGCATCACCTACAAAGCTTGAAACAACCACCAAAATTAGATAGGG
The DNA here is from genome assembly GCF_018294505.1 of Triticum aestivum. Lineage (NCBI taxonomy): Eukaryota > Viridiplantae > Streptophyta > Magnoliopsida > Poales > Poaceae > Triticum > Triticum aestivum. The sequence continues at coordinate 533,397,842 of NC_057801.1, read as the reverse complement.
AAAAAAGAAGGCAAACAATATGATTAACAGCGCCCTACCAGATTTGGAGGTATATCTCACCAAGGAAAAGAAGTGAATATTCAACTTTGTTAAGCAGGGCACTGCACCCAGTTCCAAAAACTGGTGATCTATATCCAACTGGACCTGAAGATGATGCCAGACTGTTTTCTAGTTATACAACAGTTTACTATATGGTAGAATTGTAGTTGTTCAGTAAAAAGGTTCACTACCCCAACTGGGGGATTTCTATCCGTTTTGTCTTTCTTTTCCAACTGAAAGTTGTAGCAAATGTGATCTGAAGCTGTTGTGGAGCAAATTAAGAATAATTTCCTACCTTTTTGCCACTGCTACCTTGCCACCTACATTAATGCTACTACTACTACTACTTATCGTGTTGCTAAAAGTTGTGTTCTGGACAATTTGTGGGAAAGTGTGGAGGCGCAAATTGCTTCGCGACTGAGGAAGGCGCACCCCGGTGCTTGCCATGGCTCCAACCCTGCCCCGACTGCTTCTCCCTGCGTGGTCGGGAACCAGCCCCCGTGCACAGCTTCAGCGTTGTCCCCGTCCAGGTATGGTGCTTACCAAAGTACAGCTCTACCTCCCTTGCCCGTCCGAGCTCAACAATTCTGACTACCGATGCTACAAATTCGAGTCTAGTGCGCCACTGAGGCTACAAGTTCGAGTCTAGTCCTCCACCGAGGCTATAAGTTCGAGTCAAATTACTGCAACAATTCAGAGAAGGGAACCAGAGAAGTTCAAAAGAAAAACTCACATCAGAAGTATAATCTAGTTTACCTCGTTGGTGCTATTCCTATGTAATGTAGTTTGTTCATGATTGGGATACTAGTATGTAATTGTTGAACTAAGAATTTGTGAAAACTAATTGGATTACATATGTCATCTCTTGCTGAATTGTTGGTGCTAGGCCTAGGTCGAGTGCGGAGTGCTGCTCCAGTTTGTACTTCGGCGCTGCGGCATGTGGTAGGGATACAGAAGGAACACCTCGGCTTTGGTGGGCAAGCACACCACGAGGTAATGGAAAGCTCCAATGCACACCTACAATGTATTTTGTGCTGAACGTGTTGTTCTAATCTGCTGTCATCGCAAGCTGCTATGATGTGTTGTCACCATTTATAATCTGTTAATGACTGGTATGTTCTTGTTAGTTCATGTGTGTCCTTGTTGTTAGGTCGTGTTCATCTTTTATAATCAGTTCGTGTACATGTGTGTTCTTTTCAGTGCATTATACTTGGTTCCGTTCAATTTCTAATTCTAGTTCAGTCTAATTTCTAAATTTAGCTCAGTCCAAAACTTATTCTAGATTCATTTCAGGTCAATTCTTACTTTAGTCTATATATCTTGTGCGTCCATACAATCTGTATCAAGTTTTGCTTGTGTCATACATCATTTTTAAAATAGAAAACATTTGCTATTGCTAGATAACAAAAAGAGTATTGTTTACTTATTATTTCTTCTTCAGTCAGTTCAATTACTTGATGTACCTATGTTGTCCAATCTCTACTTTCAATGTCCCTGCAACCGCGTACAAGCAGTTCCCTACCACCAGCCCTGTCCGTTCAATGTCGCCGCCATGGACGCGTCCCGCTCACAGCCATGGCTTATGCTTTAGCGGCAAAAAAGTGGAGCTTGCTGGAGGAGTCGCGGGGTCGAGGACCTCCAGCTCAACAGTCCAACTGCTTCCTCTATGGCCGGTCGCTCAAGGAGCTGAGTGCAAGCCGCTCCTTGCTGCAAGCTGCTGCTGCACCTAGGACTGCCCGGCACAGCCGCATCCTTTTCTGCTGCTGCTGATGCATGCCCACTACTATGCAGCTACCAATTGCTGCTATTGTTACCTCTGTTTTCTATCTGAATTTCTGTTCGAGTGCGGTGATGAGTGAAGGTACAGAGGTACTGAATATTGATTCGAGCATAACCCTTACTCACACCTTTAATGTTGCTAGTGGTGGTGTTTATGTTGTTACTTCGATCGAGAAGGAAGTAGGAATGAGAAGGAGAAGGAGCACACCAGCAACCTTGACGTGGAGGAGAACGAGGAGGCCAAGCGTGCCGCCTAAGGTGCCCCTCAACGAACAGCTCGAGCTCGACAAAGGTAGCTACCGCAGCGCAATCAGTAATCAAATTGATTCATTTTGTTTGTTTCCATCCATTCAATCTGGGGAACAATCAATTGTTCTTTAATCTTAACTTGTTTTGTTTGATCTCAACTTCGAATCCATCTGCCAATTAATTGTTCTTTCCTCAGACCTCTGCTCCCGGCCCCCAATCCTATTGCATTACAGGAAGTGAGCGAGTTTGAGAGAGATTTGAGAGATGAATGTGTATGTGGGGTTGCTGCTGCTATGTATTCTGGTTTTGCATTTACACGAAGTGAGAAGAAATTCAGAAAGATGAATGTGCATGCTGCTGCACTACTGTGTTTGTTGTTTTTACAAAAGATGATTGCTATCAAAATCTTGTTGCTTAAAATGCTGCTATTTGCTGATCGATGCATATTTACATAAAAACTCTAAAAAAGTTTGGACATAACCCCCTAGATCATTCGAACGCCAGACCCTGTTAAGTTCCCCTTGACAAAATCTTATCTTGTTCATATTTTTTTCAGGTTGCAGCAAAAACAAGCTGCCAAAGTCAAAGTGCCCAAAAAGCCTCTTCTTTCAATGTTTCGGTACTCACTCAGGTTGTAGCAAAAGAAATAAAAAAATGTAGCTAATTATTTTAGATGTTAGATTGTCTAGTGATGTTTTTTCACACTAATTGCAAAAAAAGGTCGCACTTTCTTTCGCACTTAGTTCATGCGATCAATTGTTAGAAGTTTCGGAGAAGTTTATAATACCTCCAAAGGACTATGAGAATCTGTTTTTGCATCAAGTGACACTACATCTATTTTGATAGGATGTCCACAAGGAATGATCTTCCATGACGACCAACTTGTGTGAATTCCTCCACTAAACTACAGTTCGGTCAGTTAATATTTCAGTAACATGCCCATTTCCATTTTCTAATATTAGTTCAGTATGATTTATTATTTTAGTCCAGTTCAAAAAACTTATTTTAACCATGTAATATGCATTGTTGGCAAAGATGACTATAGTTGTTATAGCAAAAACAGTACAAACTTTTTAGAAGTTTCTTGTTGAACTTCTCCCAATTAATATACATGAACTTGATTTTCTTTTTACATGTTCTTATAGTAGCTCGTTGGATTTTGTGCGTGTGCTTCTAACACAATCAGTTCATATCTCGGGAGACCATAAGTTCAAGTTCACTAGCATTTACAAATGCCGGTAGCAGTGCTAGCATTTAAAAACTTATGACCTAAGAATTAAGCATGCATCATTTAAAAATGCAGCTCAGGGAGGTGCTAGCTTTTCCCCACCTACCCCTGGACGTTCATCTCCTTATCTTGTGTATAGAGAATTTTTGTACTAGACATAGTATTAGTTCGGTGTATAATCTATCATCAGTCCATGAAAAATTACAGAATAGTTGGTGTGTGTGCAGAAATATCGTCAGTGCAAGTTTCCAAACTTTGTAAGTTTAGATATATCACCTAAATAAGTGATGATTTGCAGCAAGTTTCTTCAAAATTCTGTAAAGTTTAGATATATCACCTAAAGTATCGTCAGTGCAAGTTTGAAAATTCTGTAAGTTTAGATATATCGTAAAGAAAAATTGATGAGTCACCATTAACTTAGTTGTTATAGCAAAAGCAGTACAAAACTCTTTTTATTTTTTATTTGTGAACTTATGATATTACTCTACATTAACTTGGTTGTCCTTTTTACAAGAACTTGTACATTGCCTTGTCAGGTTGTGCGTCTACTACTCAAAACTCCACAATAGTTCAACGAAAAATGTCTACATCAGTTTCAACTAAAAAAGACCATAAGTTCAGAGGAAGAACAAGATCACAGGCGCGTTTTGGTCCACGCAGGCCACCAGAGGAATAAAAAATGTTTCTTCATTCAGTTCAGGTTGCTCTAGGATTTGTCCATGTTCTGGAGGGAAGTAATTAACTTGTGGTTTGCAGTGGGACCTACTGTATAACAAATATGTGTCAGCAAATATGTGTTGAACATTGTTGATTGGAGGGATGTGTACTGATGTACCTTTCCTGCTGGATCCTTCTTTTATAGAATAAATATTTGCTGTTTTTACAGGAATAATTATTTGGTATATGTGATGTGATCTGCAAACTATGTATCCAGATTTGGTTCTTTTATTTTTCTAAAATAGTACAAAACATTGAATGATCCATTATATGTAGATTCATTTGGAACCTTGATTTGATTTTTAAAAATGCAAAAAAAATTAATATGTACTTGTACATATGCTTATCAGGTTTGTGCGTGTGCTATACAAAAATATTTGAAGCAACTCGACAAATATTATATTTAGTTCATACTCAAATATACAACAAGTTTACAGGAAAACGAAAATAAAGTTCGAAGTTGAGAAACATGGAATGTTTGCTCATATGTATAAAAATAAGTTCTTGGAAAAGAAGAACACAATAGTTCGGTCGAAAACAATGATCAGTTTCATAGCGCTCTCTCCTACCTATTTTGGTTGATGTCCACAAATGGACAAAAATTGTATGGGAAACGTTCCATTATTACTAGCATATAAGTACAGGAAAGAGTTGAACATGACATCCTAGATAAGTTTGGAAAAAAAAGCTCAAACAAATAAACCATGGAAATTCAGTCTAGTACGTAAAGACACGCTCAGTACAAAACCATACAGACATCTGTTCAAGTACACTCTTTTCCCGGTACCATTCAAAATTGCTCTGTGAGAAATGCATCAGTACAAACACACACATACATCAGTACAAGTACTCTGTTTTTCCTGACGGGAAAACAGCATGATGGGTGTCACCATATTCAAAATTACTCTTCAATGGTTATGAATTTGAGAAAACATTCAACATGACTAAGTTCCGCATTTTTGATAGCTATCCAACTGTATATTATTTGCCCCATTTCGACAAATTTTAAAAAAAATCACGTTTAAAATCAAATTTGACCGTATTCGAATTCGTTTTTAAATCGTAAGGAATTAGAAAAACATTTCAATATGAAAAACTTGCGCATTTTCCGTAGCTTTTCAACGCCATATAATTTGCGTCAATCCGACAAACTGTTTGCAAAAAATTGCGAAAATACTTTTCGCCCAGAATTTCACCATTTTTCAAATTACTTTTATATCATATAGAATTAGAAAAAACAATACATATATGGAAGATGCGGATTTTCACCAGATTTCCAACGCCATCTTATTTTCTCAATTCCGACAAACCGTTTGAAAATTGAGTCCAAAATACGATTCACCTTTTCGGTTTTGAAAAAACGGTTTTTCCAAAACTGCTCTTAAACCATAATGATTTTGCAAAAACATTCAATATACTTGACATATGGTTGTCAAGAGCTTTCCAATGATATATTACACGCCATGTTCCGACAAAAAAGTTATAAAAGGTTTTTGAACTAAAGAAGACGATCTGTTAAACACGACTGAAAGCATCAGTTCAACCGCTTCGAAAACATCAATACAACCACCTGTAACCGTCAGTTCAAAAAGGGGTAACAGAATAATATTCTGTTACGCGTAACAGAATAGCCCAGATGTATATATGTATATATATATATATATATATATATATATATATATATATATATATATATATATATATATATATATATATCTGTGTGTGTGTGCGCGCGCGCGCGCGTAATCTGAAAGATAGCAGTCGTTGGCTTCAGCCCCCACGCATACAATGCGGGGGTGTTCGGTAAAAAATGTGCCTGATCACTCTTTATCCAACATCTTGGTCCGGCAAGGAGGTGATCGCACGTCGAACTAGGCAACTGGACTATATAGCTGTAACACTTTCGCTTAGCCGCGGGATTCTAATATTGGGGCTACTATGTAGCCCCTGGTATCATCGCGTGCATCCGAATACGGGCGCGTATGTACCTGGCCGGAAAATGACCCTTCGTTAAGGCGGAGGAATCCTAGAGATTCCGGTGAGTCGTCGAGTGGTTGATCAGTCTCTCGCTGTATCATGACGGTCAGTTTTCGGCTTTCTCTACTGAGGTGCTCATCCGGAATAACCAGGGCACAATCGCAGTAGTTCTCCTTTGGCCACCTTAGCCGATTATAACGGAATGTAAGGCGCCAAACCCAGGAGCCGGGCAATCCCAACATTTGACCAAAGACATGATTCGGAGCTGATGCATATAAGGCCAAACTCGTGACGCCGAACACTCCCGAAGGTATTCAAACTTTTTAACAGATGATGGGCTCAAGAATGCCCATTCATTATAAACCCTGTATGTCCAGGTGCGTGCATTAATCTGTCGTGGCGTAATGCCAAAAAACAGCAGTATCCTCTATGGGTATGGAACCCGTGGGATGATGAAACAATAAGAGGCAATAGAAAAGGTTTACACAGGGGCTTAATCTAAAAAGAAACCTATCAGACGGGGCCCTGCTGCACGGCTGCGCCTTTATCTCCGTTGCGCCGCGTCCTGGAAGGGTATCGCCCGAACGTTGTCTGCCGAAAAAGGGGACCTCATAGAAGAGTGCAACGTAAGTGTGCGATGGATAGTACAAAATGTAAAATGCTGGCCTGCCAATAAGGTTGAGCCGAGAGTGTGGGGCTTTATTATTAGCCCCTGGTGTCTGCTATAGGATCACATATACAATTGCCCTGGTTTAATGTGGGCTGCCGGACTCGTCTAACCGTGTCCGTGGTCTTAACGACCTGGTATAATTTTGTTTGGAGGCCGCTTATAGTCCGGCCGCTAGGGCCGTCACGTACTCTTCTGCGCACGAAAAGCGCTCCGTTGTTCCGCTAATGGTGATGACGCCGCGTGGACCAGGCATCTTGAGTGTAAGGTAGCCATCGTGCGGCAATGCGTTGAAGCGGGCGAAGGCTGTTCTTCCAAGCAATGCTTAATAGCTGCTTTGGAAGTGTGCAATGATGAAGACTAGTTCTTCGCTTCTGGAGTTGCCTGGAGAACCGAATGTTACCTCCAGTATAACGGAGCCCCTGCTGTAGGCTTCAACGCCTGGTATCACCCCTTCAAAGGTGGTATGAATTTCACTAATTTTGGATGAGTCTATCCCCATCCTGCGAACAGTGTCCTCATATATTAAATTGAGACTGCTGCCACCGTCCATGAGGACATGAGTGAGATGGTATCCATCGATTGTTGGGTCAAGCACCAAGGCATTTAATCCTTCGCGCCGAATGCTAGTTCGGCCGTCTAGGTGATCGAAGGTGACCGAACAAGACATCCAGGGTGTGGGTACGATAGGCTCTATGTCGTGTGCGTCTTTATGGACGCGTTCGTGCCTTCCCAAGGATGTGTGAGTCGCATGGATCATGTTCACTCTTTTAACCTCGGGTGGGAATGTTTTCTGTCCCCCAGTGTTCGGTTGGCGAGGTTCATCCTCGTCCTCACTTGGTGTTTCCCTTCCCTTGTGTTCAGCGTTTAGCTTGCCGGCCTGCTTGAAGACCCAGCACTCTCTGTGTGTGTGGTTCGCAGGTTTGTCGGGGGTGCCATGAATTTGGCATAGTCTGTCCAGAACTCTGTTCAGACCGGACGGTCCCTCTTTACTGCCTTTAGGTTGCTTATTTTGCTGGTTAGGTCGAGAGCCTCGGAATCCGGCATTAACCGTTATGTTGTCCGGGCTCTCTTCCTTGTTTTGGTGTTTGTTTTTATTACGCCGTGGTTTCCCATTGCCATCCCTAATTTCGGATGTGCTGGGGTCGCTGGTGCCTTTACGGGCGAGCCAGCTATCTTCTCCCGCACAAAAGCGGGACATAAGACTTGTTAGGGCTGCCATCGTCCTTGGCTTTTCTTGGCCGAGGTGTCTGGCGAGCCACTCGTCCCGGAGGCTGTGCTTGAATGCCGCTAAGGCTTCAGCGTTCGGGCAGTCAACGATTTGATTCTTTTTAGTGAGGAATCTGTTCCAAAGCTTGCGGACAGACTCTCCGGATTGTTGGATTATGTGACTTAAATTGTCAGCATCCGGAGGCCGGACATAAGTCCCTTGAAAATTGGCCCTGAAAGCGTAATCTAGTTCTTCCCAGCTCCCGATTGAATTTTCGGGGAGGCTTTTCAACCAGTGTCGGGCCGGTCCCTTTAATTTGAGGGGAAGGTATTTGATGGCATGGAGGTCATCTCCACGAGCCATGTGTATGTGGAGGATAAAGTCCTCGATACAGACCCCTGGGTCTATCGTTCTGTCGTATGCCTCTATGTTTACTGGTTTAAAGCCCTGTGGGAATTCATGGTCCAGTACTTCATCAGTAAAGCATAGGGGGTGAGCAGCCCCTCTGTATCTAGATGCGCTGTGGCATGCCGTCGGCTGTTGTTGTGTTCGGTGTTTGTTCCGAACTGGTGTTTGGTTGTCATAATTTTTTTGATGACCATAGTCCTTCGCCGGGGTGTCTCCTTTAGATCCGTAGATGGACCTAGCTATGCCAACTTTCTTCTCCAGGTGCTCGCGTAAATCGTGGGTGCCTGTGGTAGCTGATTTGTTGTGATTATGAAGTGGTACTCCTGGTCTCTTGGTCGTGTTGTTCTACGACGAAACGGCCTCGTCATCGAATTCTGGCAGTAGCTTGCATTTTGGGTAGCTCTTTGTATGGCGATCGTCGCCATATCTTTCTTTAGTGTCTAGCACTTTGTTCCATCTGCGATTGAGCGTTTCCTGTGAGGCTTTAAGCCATTGCTTCTGCTTCTTCAGACTTCTCGTTGTGGCCATAAGCTTTCTATGGAGGTTCTCTCGTTCCACACGTTCTTCCGGGACGATGAATGTGTTGTCATCCGGACTGTCTTCTTGTCCTGGGCCAGATTGGTGAACTCGTCCCTCTGGATCGTTTTCTTCGGGAGTATAACCCAGACTATGTTCGGTGTGACCTGATTCGTCCTGCATCATCGCTAGTTCTGTTTGGTCATTATTGCCATCGGGGTTGGCCGGAGTATCCATTATTCTGGTGCTCTTGCTGATATTGTTACTGTTGCCGGATTTGGAATGGCGTCTGCGCCGTCGCTTTGGCTTTTGCCCGGGGGTGTTATCTTCCGGATCATCGCCGTCGCCTTCCTTGGGCGTATCCACCATGTATATGTCGTGTAGCGAGGCATGAATCCGGCACCTCATAGATTCTGATTCTTCTCCTGCATCGTCGTTCAGAGAGTTGATGCCTTCGGAGTCGAAGTCCAGCATGTCGGTTAAATCATCAACCGTGGCTATGAAGTGGGTGGTGGGTGGGTGACGAATGTCTTCGTCGCCTGCTTCCCACTCGAGCCAGATATAGTTCGGCCCGAGATTATCTGTCAAAGAGAGGGTTTTGAATGAGCTTAGTATGTCGCCGAAGGGCGAGGGTTGAAAGATGTCCGCCGCGGTGAACTCCATCACCGGAGCCCAACCGAGATCGGCGGGCCCGAGGATGCACGGACTGGAGCCTACAACCGGACACGAGTCCGGGGGCCCGGGGTCACTGGTTTCTTCAAAAGTGAAGCCTGTGTTCGGCTCCATCGCCGGTGAGGGTACAGCCCGTGGGGCGGGGTCCAGCCCCCCATCTTTAGGCAACGCAACCTGTCCCGGATTTAGGTCCGGGGCTTCTGCCGGGGTGATATCCCAAGCAACGTCTGGCAGCAGGTCTAAGCCGTGCTCGTCGTGACTGTTCGGCGCTTTTGGCGCTGGCCCGAATCCGTCGAAGATCAAGTCTCCTTGGGTATCCGCCGTGTGGTTCAGGTTTCCGATCCCGATCTGAGGGCCAGAGGAATAGCTATCAATCTGCTCCAGGTGGCCAAGTGAATTGGCCCGCAGCACGAAGCCGCCGAACACGAAGATCTGTCCGGGGAGGAAAGTCTCATCCTGGACAGCATCGTTAACGACGATTGAAGGAGCCATCGAGCCTGACAGCGATGTCACAGAGGAGTTCTCAATGAAAGCACCAATGTCGGTGTCAAAACCGGCGGATCTCGGGTAGGGGGTCCCGATCTGTGCGTCAAGGCTGATGGTAACAAGAAGTAAGGGACACAGGTGTTTACCCAGGTTCAGGCCCTCTCGATGGAGGTAAAACCCTACTTCCTGCTTGATTAATATTGATGATATGGGTAGTACAAGAGTAGATCTACCACGAGACCGTAGAGGCTAAACCCTAGGAGCTAGCCTATGATGGTATGAATGTAAATGTGATCGGCCTTCTAAGGACCAACCTCTCCGGTTTATATAGACACCGGAGAGGTCTAGGGTTTACATGGAGTCAGTTACAAGGAAGGAAATATAATATCCGGATCGCCAAGCTTGCCTTCAACGCCAAGGAAAGTCCAACCGGACACGGGCCGAAGTCTTGAGTCTTGTATCTTCACGCTTCAATAGTCCGGACGTTGTACACAGCCCGGCTGTCTGGATACCCCCTAATCCATGACTCCCTCAGCTGGCGTTACCAGTAACGCCACCACTTTATGTACATTAACTCCCTTGTAATGGAGGGCGGAAGAGGTCCTGGCGAACTCTATATAAGCCACCCTCCTCCTCTAGCACAAGGGTTTGCACCCCCTATAATATCACACACATAATCAATCGACCGCCTCCGGCACCGAGACGTAGGGCTGTTACTTCCACCGTGAAGGGCCTGAACTCGTAAACCTCGTGTGTACACCTTCACCATAGCTGAGATCTTGCCTCTCCATACCTACCCCCCTTTCTACTGTCAGACTTAGAACCACGACAGCTTCCTCTTACAGCCTTCAAAAATTTTCTATGTGTAATGTGCACTAATACAAACTGTCATGTGAAAATTTGGAAAATTTCAGGGGTCATTTGACCTTTTGAAGACATTTAAGTGATTTTCTAGCCATTTAATGACCGTAATTCAAATTTGAACTAGATGTACATGCAACAGCTAACCATAACGGTTTGAAAAATCATATTTGTCTACTTGTGTGCAAGACAATTCCATGTGCAGTAAATTAGAAGGAATTTTCAAGCATATTGGTCTCACGGCATGGACACATGCATGGAGTGCCATGGTATTTTAATTCCAAAAAATTAAAAAATGATCAGGAAAACATGAAACCTTGCTTGATGTAATGTCATGCCACCAAGATGATGTGGTACAAAAATTGGCTTGTTTGACGAAAGTTTGGACACACACCCCTCATAAACCAGAGCAACTCACTAGATGGCTCGTGGTTCCGAGAGGGAACAATGCATGTTTGATGACGAACGACAGATAGCTTCCTCTTACGGCCTTCATAATTTTTCTATGCGTAATGTGCACTGATACAAACTGTCATGTGAAAAATTCAAAAATATCAGGGGTCATTTGACCTTTTGAAGACATTTAAGTGATTTCCTAGCCATTTAATGCTAGTAATTCAAATTTGAACTAGATGTACATGCAACGGCTAACCATAACTGTTTGAAAAATCATATTTGTGTACTTGTGTGTGAGTTAATTCCATGTGCAGTAAATTGGAAGGAATTTCCAAACATATTGGTCTCACAGCATAGACACATGTACATGCATTGAGTGCCATGGCATTTTTATTCCAAAAAAATAAAAAAATGATGAGAAAAACAAGAAACCTTGCTTGATGTAATGTCATGGCACCAAGATGATGTGGTACATAAATTGGCTTACTTGACGAAAGTTTGGACACACACCCCTCACAAACCGAAGCAGCTCACCAAAAGGCTCATGGTTCCAAGAGGGAACAATGCATGTTTGATGACGAACGGCCGATAGCTTTCTCTTATGGCCTTCAAAAAATTTCTACGTGTAATGTGCACTGATACAAACTGTCATGTGAAAATTTGGAAAAGTTCAGGGGACATTTGACCTTTTGAAGACATTTAAGTGATTTCCTAGCCATTTAATGACCGTAATTCAAATTTGAACTAGATGTAACGGCTAACCATAATAGTTTGAAAAATCATATTTGTGTACGTGTGTGCGAGTTAATTCCATGTGCAGTAAATTAGAAGGAATTTTCAAATATATTGGTCTCACGGCATGGACACATGCATGGAGTGCCATGGCATTTTAATTCCAAAAAATTAAAAAACGATCAGAAAAACATGAAACCTTGCTTGATGTAATGTCATGCCACCAAGTTGATGTGGTAAAAAAATTGGCTTGTTTGACGAAAGTTTGGACACACACCCCTCACAAACCGGAGCAACTCACAAGAAGGCTAGTGGTTCCGAGAAGGGAACAATGCATGTTTGATGACGAACGACAGATAGCTTCCTCTTACGGCCTTTAATTTTTTTTCTATGTGTAACATGCACTAATACAACTGTCATGTGAAAATTTTCAAAAATTTCAGGGGTCATATGACCTTTTGAAGACATTTAAGTGATTTTCTAGCCATTTAATGACCGTAATTCAAATTTGAACTCCATCTACATGCAACGGCTAACCATAACTGTTTGAAAAATCATATTTGTGTACTTGTGTGTGAGTTAAAAGATCATCGAACGATGTAAATATCTGGTGTTCAAAAAAGAAAATGTATAATCTGGCAGGACAACCGGCCCCACACGATTGGCACTCTATTTCGCGCCTCGAGGTTTGAAAGGTGAGTGGTGGGCTTTATTAATCAGACACGGCTCTGCATTGGGACTTGTCAGCTATTATGTTAACACATGGATTTTGCTGCGGGAATCGTGTAATTCACACTACAGTACTCATAAATTCCGGCGACCGGCGTGTGTACTGTTCCCGTCGATCCAGATTCCGGCCACCAATAAATACTACCTTCCTCATGTCGTCCCGCCTGCATTCTCATCTAGATCCTCCCCTTGCTCACCCTGTCCATCTCTCTCTCAAATCTCTGCCATGGCACCGCCAGTCTGCCCATGCGCCGACAAGGAGTCGCCACACCTCGAGGACGCTCACTCGAAGAGCAGCGATGAGGACACCTACGCATAGCCGGATGAGGTTGCACCGGAGGCCCCAACTTTGGATTGGATTTGGGGCCAATATGATCTTTTTCTTTGGAAGTCGCTGCCACCGGCTAAGAAAGCCAGGCAAGTGGCTTTCAAGAAGGAGATGGGGGAGGAGGATGCGAGGTACCAGGCAGCCTGCGAAGCCCGTGATGCCTCCTGCAAAAAGGAGGCGGCGGAGCTTTGGGGGCGGGCACGTCATCGTGCGGAGGAGGTGTACGAAGATGGGTACTTTGCGAGGAAGGCTAGAGGCACTAGGCGCCCGATCGCTTCGTGGAGCTGGGCCGATAAGCTCCAGCGTGCCACCGATGAGGAGCTCTGGTGGGCGCCCAACGAAATGGCAAGATCGTTCGCGCGCGTTCGCCTGCAAGAGGCAGATCGTCACGTCAAGCGCTGCAAGGCGGAGGAGGCGGAGTACTGCCTCCGCTCTGGGAATACGCCGTGCACCAGGAAGCTGATGGCAAGGGGCTGCCGGAATACTGTCCCCAGGAGGGATTATTAGTTTTAGTATTGTTCGTTTTCAATTTTACGCATTATACCTAGTAGTTAAGTATCATCACGTATATGTGATGATATTATATATATTCTGTGATGAACTAATGAACAATTAATATTATATATATTATGAATTCCATTTTCTATCTGTTTTTGTATTACTAATTTGAATCTATCTGTTGTCATCCACATATACAGAATGGAAAGCGTATAAACACACATTGAAACAGAACATATAAGAATGGAAAACAGAGTACACAAATTGAAACAGCGCAATAAACATAGCAATAGTATGAGTGATGTGAATACATAGCTATCCACATCGAAATGACTCAACAAAATAAAACGCGTCCATGAGACCATGACCAGCAGCCCTTGCCTACGGTAGCTCTTGGCTCTGCCTGAACTCGTGCAGGCATTCGTCCAAGTAGTTGACACGCTCGCGGTACATCTGGAGCGCGATCTCGAGCTCCAAGTTGGCTATTCCATCGGAGATCACCACCTCGAGGATGCGATGGCCATGTTCCTCTATCGCGCCCAGGTGGACACTTGGGCCAAGGAGGCGGTCAAGCCTATCGACCAGCACATTGGCATCGGTCGGGTCGTGGACAAGGCGAACGGCGCGACCCATGCGAACGGCACGGCGGGCGTCCGGTGCAAGTACAGCACGGCCGGCCTCTGGTGCAATTACGACGCAGAGGGCCCGTGCCCACTCCTAGCGAGGAATGGGGTACTAACGGGATGTGTACCCAGTAGGCAAGCGCCGATGGATCCGCTCTTGCTGTGCAGCGCGCCGTGCCTCTTGCTCTGCGGTGCTCCAACGGTCTCGCCGTGCGACGAGCCACAGCCTATCGGCGCGGACGAGCCTAGCTTTCTCTGCAACGCACCATCGATCATGTTGTGCAGCGAGCTGCAGCCTCTCGACGCTGACATGCCTATCTTGATCAGTGGTGCGGAAGCGCCATGCGCCAAGGGTCTGCTCAACCCTGGCGATGACGCGCATCACGGCCTCGTCATCATGTTGCCGGGGAGCGTCGCGGCCTCGACGGGCCGTGGCGCCTTCTGGTTTTCCTCGTCGACGAGATTGATGGCAGAGGCGATGCTTTGGTGCATTGACATGCTTGGAAAAGGTGGATGTGCTACAGGCTGCGCTTGTTGCCTCCGTGCGCCGCGTCGCGCCTAGGTTTATGTGCAATATCGCTGGGTGGCGGGAAACGGTGGTATGTTCATAGAATGCCATCAATTAATGGAAACTTAGCATATATAAGGAACATCGAGCTAGCACAATAAGTAGATGATGATGAGATGAACATGGACCACACTAGGGAACCTGTCGGTGATGAATTCATCAATCGCAAACGGTTGTACACTAGCAAGTGTTTGCCCACAACACACACGGCTTATTCCATCTGAAAGCACAAGTGCTCCCTGGGTGATTTTGGTAATTAATGTGAACATATATCTTGTTAGACTAATACTTCTACCAAGTATATTTCAGATAAGTTCAACATTGGAGTGGCATGGACAAGAGGATGTGGAACCTCTTCAAGATGCTAAGGACAAACATTGGCAAAAGCTCAAGACTCTACATTTTCATTTTAGTGATCCAAGATCACATTGAGTCCATAGGAAAGCCAATACTATTAAAAGGGGATGAGGTGTTGCTTAATGGCTTGCTTGCTCAAAGTGCTTAGTGATATGCTCCAAAGCCCTCAATCACTCTCTCACTTCCACATATGTCCTAAACTTAAAAGTCAAACTTGGCCCCACCGATCTGATCTATCCGGCGCCACCGAGTTCATTTGACATAGCCACTGCCACAAACCATAATCAGTTCGGTCTCACCGATGGGATCTCGGTCTCACCGAGATGGGCTTGCAAATTCTCTGTGACCTGTTGCAACAATTTTGGTCTCACCGAGTTTGTGCAATCGGTCCCACCGAGTTTGCTTGACCAATGCTTAGTTTGCTTATTACCAAAATCAGTCTCACCGAGTTTGCGTAATCGGTCAAAACGAGTTGAGGTTTTAACCTAACCCTTGCACATCGGTCCTACCGAGTTGACCTTGTCGGTCCCACTGAAAACTCTAACGTTCATATTTTGACCTGAATCGGTCTGACCGAGTTTCACCATTCAGTCTCACCGAGTTTGAGAATCTATGTGTAACAGCTAGATTTTGTGTGGAGGCTATATATACCCCTCCACCCATTCTTCATTCATGGAGAGAGCCATCAGAACGTGCCTACACTTCCACCATTCATTTTCTGAGAGAGAACCACCTACTTATGTGTTGAGACCAAGACATTCCATTCCAACCACAAGAATCTTGATCTATAGCCTTCCCCAAGTTGCTTTCCACTCAAATCATCTTTCCACCATAGCCAAATCTGTGAGAGAGAGTTGAGTGTTGGGGAGACTATCATTTGAAGCACAAGAGCAAGGAGTTCATCATCAACACACCATCTATTACCTTTTGGAGAGTGGTGTCTCCTAGATTGGTTAGGTGTCACTTGGGAGCCTCCATCAAGATTGTGGAGTGGAACCAAGGAGTTTGTAAGGGCAAGGAGATTGCCTACTTCATGAAGATCTACCCAAGTGAGGCAAGTCCTTCATGGGCGATGGACATGGTGGGATAGACAAGGTTGCTTCTTCGTGGACCCTTTGTGGGTGGAGCCCTCCATGGACTCGCGCAACCGTTACCCTTAGTGGGTTGAAGTCACCACCAACGTGGATGTACGATAGCACCACCTATCAGAACCACACCAAGAATCTCTGTGTCTCCAACTGCGTTTGCACACTCCAATACCAGCCCCTTACTTTCTTGCAAGTTGCATGCTTTACTTTCTGTTGCTCATGTACTCTTTGCATGCTTGCTTGAATTGCATTGTGAATGTTTGAAATTATGCTAATTGCCAATCTCAACTTGAAAAACTTAAAAACTGCTATCTTTGCTTGTTAAGGGTCTAATCACCCCCCCTCTCTCTAGACACCTCTTCTCGATCCTTTCAATTGGTATCAGAGCATTGGTCTCCATTGATTTGGTTAATCACCAGTGGAGGAAGATGGATGAGTCTATGATTGGGAGTATTAGACGTAGAGTGCCTATGCTTGATGGAGAGTTCTTTAGTGATTGAAAAAATAAGATGCTTGGAATTTTTCATGAATATCACTTGAACAAGTACAATACTACTCCTTGTGAACCCCTTATTGACCCCTTGCATCCTACCCATGATGAGTCTCTTGACATGATTCGCAATCTTAGAACTATCAATCTTATCACTAGAGGTTTGCCCAAAAATTTGATTGGTCACTTGCCAACTCTTGATTGTGCTTATACTATATGAAGATTTCTTGAAGAACGGTTTCTGGATTATTCCTTGAAAAACTTAGATGAGATTCTTCATAAGTCTATTGCTTTAAATAAGATGAATCCCAATGATCCTAAGTTTCGAGATTGTTTATTTGAGCTTCATGACCTTATGCGTGCCAAAGGAGATGTTGGAATTATTAGTAATATCATTTCTGAAGCTATTAGAATTCATAGAGATGAACATTGTCAAAATCATATATCTAATGAATCACTCTCTATAGGAAATGACCATTTGCAAGATGATGTTGAACATGGATACTATGATCAGGATGATGATAGTGATCTTGATCTTGAAGAGTCTATGAGACACTTTGGTCTTATGGCTAACCTTCGTGGCTACATGGATGGAGGAAAGGAATGGGTCCTTGCTACTGGATGTACTGATCACATGACCGGAGACAAAGATATATTTCGTGAGCTTTCTGAAAACGACGGCCTTCGAAAGTATGTCACTTTTGGTGATAATTCAAAGGGTAAGGTGGTTGGCCTCGGTAAGGTGGCCATCTCACATGACATCTCCATACAAAATGTTATGCTCATTGAGTCTCTTGGCTATAATCTACTTTCTGTATCTGGACTAGCTGACTTTGGATTCAGTGTCCTATTTACTAAAGTAGATTGCCAAGTGTTTTGAAGAGATAATCATAAAATGGTCTTTACCGGCATACGTAGAGGTGATCTATACATTGTTGATTTCACTAAAAAGGCTCAACCTAGAACTCGCTTAATTGCTAAATCCTCTAAAGGCTGGTTGTGGCATAGACGGTTAGGTCATGTGGGCATGCGAAATCTTGACAAGATTACTAAAGGTGATCATATCCTTGGTGTTAAAGATGTTATATTTGACAAGGATAGACTTTGTAATGCTTGCCAAGGAGGAAAATGGGTTGGAGGAAGCCACCCTGTGAAGAACATCATGACCACGAGGAGACCGCTCGAGCTACTTCACATGGATCTTTTCGGTCCCAATGCCTACAAGAGTCTCAGTGGTAACTCGTTTGGATTGGTCATTGTTGATGATTTTTTAAGATTTACATGGGTGTTCTTTCTTGATGATAAATCGCAGGTCCAAAAGATCTTGAAAAACTTTGCTAGGAAGGCCCAAAACCAATTTGAAGTAAAGATCAAGAAGGTTCACAGCGACAATGGAACGGAGTTCAAGAACGCCAATGTGGACACCTTTCTTGACGAAGAAGGGATTTCACATGAGTTCTCGGCTACGTACACACCTCAACAAAATGGATTTGTTGCGAGGAACAACTGGACGCTCATCGAAATGGCAAGAATGATGCTTGATGAGTACAAGACACCAAAACACTTTTGGGCGGAAGTAGTTGAGACAACTTGTCATGCAACGAATCATCTATATCTTCACAAGCTACTCGGCAAGACGGCATACGAGCTTCTGACCGGTAACAAACCCCAAGTTGGATACTTTCGGGTATTCGGCTCAAAGTGCTACATTCTTGATAAGCATCGTCGTCCGAAATTTGCTCCTAAATCTCATGAAGGTTCCTACTCGGTTATGGCTCAAACTCTCACACTTACTGTGTCTACAACAATTTCACCCGAAAGGTTGAAGAGACAGTAGATGTGAAGTATGATGAATCTAACGGCTCGCAAGTAGAGCAATTGCCAATTGATTTAGGTGACAAAGATCCTTCGGCAGCAATCCAAGACTTGTCTATTGGCAAGATTCACCCAACGGAGGTGAAGGAGAGTACCTTGTCCGTCCAAGTGGAAGCCTCAACTACACGCGAAGGTGAACCACAAGTTGACTTGGAGGCATCCACATGTGGGACACATCAAGACGATGAGAACGAGGATGTACAACAAGATGAACCTCGACGACCTCCTTCTCCAGCTACACGGGAGAACAACAACAACGAAGAAATACAAGAGGAAGAACAAGACAATGAAGAGGATGTTCCACCCTGACCCAAACAAAAGCTCTCACGAGTTCGAGCAAGAGTCTCAAGAGATCATCCCGTCGAACAAATCTTTGATGACATTCAAACCGGGAGAATTGCTTGCTCTAAAACTTGTTTAGCTAACTTTTGTGAACATTAATCATTCATTTCTAGCATTGAACCTATGAAGGTTGAATAAGCATTGGAAGATCCGGATCGGATAAATGCCATGCACGAAGAACTACACAACTTTGGGAGGAACCAAGTGTGGACGTTGGTTGAAAAGCCCGATGAGAAGCACAATGGCATTGGAACCAAATGGCTGTTTCGGAACAAGCAAGATGAAGATGGACAAGTTGTACGCAACAAGGCACATCTTGTTGCTCAAGGCTACACTCAAGTAGAAGGTATGGACTATGGTGAGACATGTACCCCCGTTGCTAGAGTTGAGTCCATTCGCATCTTACTTGCTTATGCCAATCATCATGACATTACCTTATATCAAATGGACATCAAAAGTGCTTTTCTTGCTAGTGAAATTGAGGAAGTTTATGTTAAACAACCTCCCGGCTTTGTTAATCCTAAGAAACCTGACCATGTTTACCAACTCCACAAAGCTCTTTATGGTCTTAAACAAGCTCCTAGAGCTTGGTATAAATGCTTGACTAAGTTTCTTCTTGAAAAAGGGTTTGAAATTGGTAAAATGGATTCTACACTCTTTACTAAAAGGGTTAATGGAGAATTATTTGTGTGCCAAATTTATGTTGATGATCATATTTGGATCAACTAACCCTCATTTTAGTGAAAAGTTTGGGAAGCTAATGTCGGAGAAGTTTGAGATGTCCATGATGAGTGAACTCTAGTTCTTTCTTGGTTTGCAAATCAAGCAAACTAAGGAGGGAACCTTTATCTCTCAAACAAAGTACACCAAGTACTTATTCAAGAAGTTCAACATGCAAGAATGCAAAGGTATGAATACCCCCATGCCTACTAGTGGACATCTTGACTTGACAAAGGATGGCGAACCGGTTGACCTAAAGGTTTACCGCTCTATGATTGGTTCATTGTTATATCTATGTGTCTCCCGTCTCGATATTATGCTAAGTGTGTGCATGTGTGCATGATATCAAGCAGCCCCCAAAGAATGTCATCTTAAGGTTGTGAAAAGGATAGTGAGATACTTAATTCATACACCTATTTTTGGCATTTGGTATCCTAAGAGGTCTTCTTTTAATCTTGTTGGTTACTCCGATTTGGACTATGCCGGTGACAAGGTTGATAGAAAGTCTACTTCGGGTACTTGTCAATTTCTTGGTAGATCTCTTATGTCTTGGTCCTCCAAGAGACGAAACTCGGTATCCTTATCCACCACCGAAGTGGAATGTATTGCCACCGGTTCATGTTGTGCTCAATTACTTTGGATGACCCAAACTCTTAAAGATTATGGGATATATGTGAAACATGTTCCATTTCTTTGTGACAGTGAGAGTGCTATTAAGATTGCTCATAATCCCGTGCAACATTCTCGAACTAAGCATATTGAAGTTTGTCATCATTTCATTCGAGATCATGTTGCTAAGGGAGATATCAAACTCAAGCATGTTCATACCGATAAGCAATTGGCGGATATATTCACCAAACCACTTGATGGGAAAGTGTTTTGTAGGTTGAGAGGTGAATTGAACATCATTGATGCCTCAAACATGGAGTAGAAACTCCATGTGGATGCATGCAAGGCATGAGCCTTACTTTGACTAATCCTTGATATTTCTCTTATGATGATGATATATGTCTTGGATATACTTGTACTCTTGCATGCTATCTAACCCTTGTAGGTACTTGGATAAGCCCAACTCTATGAGATTGTAACTCAACCACATTCTAAGCAATCTCTACATCTCCAAGTCGCTACAAAATGGTGGTTGAAGACAAGGAAGCACAAATCCATTCAATATATCCTTTGACTATTTCTTTATATCAAATTTCATGATTGTCATTTTGGGTAACTGCTCTTCCTTGGAAGACTAACCCATGTAGGAAGATGAACTTCAACTACAAGTGGTGCTCCCAACTCTTGATAAACTACATCAACCTTGAGTATCCTACACAAGTTCAACTACATGACCAAGATCAACACCACCACCCAAGGTATGTCATTCCATATTAGAGAAGCTTTACTCCAAGACAGGGGTCAAAGCAACTCAACAAGATGTGAATACATCAAAATGCTTAAACGAAAAATGGCAACCCCATTTTGAGCTTAAACGATGAGTATGACCTATGATCAAGTGTATTCACTTAACTCCTAAGTTAATATACTCTAACATAGGTGACTTTGTCGCTGACCAATTCTAGATGAAGGTCTCTACTGTCTCTCTTTGTTCTTGCATTTTTCTCTTGCATGCCTGTTCCCCTTTCAAAAAAAATCATCTAGATTTCTTTTCTTTTCTCTGTTTTGTTCTGCATTTCCTA
This sequence comes from Triticum aestivum, assembly GCF_018294505.1. Taxonomy (NCBI): domain Eukaryota; kingdom Viridiplantae; phylum Streptophyta; class Magnoliopsida; order Poales; family Poaceae; genus Triticum; species Triticum aestivum. The sequence goes on along the minus strand of NC_057801.1, from coordinate 533,376,596 downwards.
CATCCAATTCATTGCAAAACCTTTAGTTAATTCCTTGCATATCCTTGTGAGATCTTAATTGCCTAAGTGAGCTGAGGTGATGAAAGTGCAACTATCCCTAGGTGGTTTTGGTAATTCCTAACAACATATAGCTCATTGAGCTAACATCATTCCAAGATGAATATTTCAGGAAAAGCTCAATGAATGGCATGGCATGGATGAGAAAAGTGGATCCCTCAAAATGCTAAGGATAAAAGGATTGGCTCAAGCTCAAAAGCCCAAGACTCTACATTTTATATTTTAGTGATCCAAGATCACATTGAGTCTATAGGAAAAGCCAATACTATCAAGGAGGGATGAGGTGTTGCTTAATGAGTTTCTTGCTCCACAGTGCTTAGTGATATGCTCCAAAACCCTCAACTAATTTCTCACATCCACATATGACCTAAACCAAAAGTCAAACTCAGCCCTACCGATTCTTTCTACCTGGCGCCACCGAGTTCAGATGTCATAGCCACTGCCACAAACCCTAGGCAAATCGGTCTCACCGATAGGGATCTCGGTCTCACCGAGACGGGATTGTAATCTCTCTGTTTCCCTTCGTAACGTTTCGGTACCACCGAGATGAGAGATTGGTCCCACCGAGATTGCAATGTAAACTCCCTGTTTCCTTTTTGTAACATTCCGGTCCCACTGAAATGAGCGAATCGGTCCAACCGAGTTTACCTGACCAACTCTCTGGTTAGCTTATTACCAAAATCGGTCTCACCGAGTTTGTGTAATCGGTCTCACCGAGATTATGTTATGCCCTAACCCTAACCACATCGGTCCTACCGAGTTGCATGTCGGTCCCACCGAAAATCCTAACGGTCACTAGATTTGCTAAATCAGTCCGACCGAGTTTGGCAAGTTCTCTGTAACGGTTAGATTTTGTGTGGAGGCTATATATACCCCTCCACCTCCTCTTCATTCGTGGACACAGCCATCAGAACAAACCTACACTTCCAACTTGTTGTTTCTGAGAGAGAACCACCTACTCATGTGTTGAGGCCAAGATATTCCATTCCTACCATATGAATCTTGATCTCTAGCCTTCCCCAAGTTGCTTTCCACTCAAATCTTCTTTCCACCAAATTCAAATCATGTGAGAGAGGGTTGAGTGTTGGGGAGACTATCATTTGAAGCACAAGAGCAAGGAGTTCATCATCAACACACCATTTGTTACTTCTTGGAGAGTGATGTCTCCTAGATTGGCTAGGTGTCACTTGGGAGCCTCTGACAAGATTGTGGAGTTGAACCAAGGAGTTTGTAAGGGCAACGAGATCGCCTACTTCATGAAGATCTACCGCTAGTGAGGCAAGTCCTTCATGGGCGACGACCATGGTGGGATAGACAAGGTTGCTTCTTCGTGGACCCTTCGTGGGTGGAGCCCTTCGTGGACTCGCGCAACTGTTACGCTTCATGGGTTGAAGTCTCCATCAACGTGGATGTACGATAGCACCACCTATCGGAACCACGACAAAAACATTCGTGTCTCCAATTGCGTTTGAATCCTCCAAACCCTTCCCTTTACATTTTTGCAAGTTGCATGCTTTACTTTCCGTTGCCCATATACTCTTTGCATGCTTGCTTGAATTGTGTTAAGATTGCTTGACTTGTGCTAAGATAGCTAAAATCTGCCAAAGACTAAAACTGGGAAAAGGATAAGTTTTTATTTGGTTAAGTAGTCTAATCACCCCCCCCTCTAGACATACTTTCGATCCTACAAGTGGTATCAGAGCTTTGGTCTCCATTTGCTTTAATTTCCATAGCTTTTGGTGGTCATAGCCTTGGTTTCACAACCTAGGAGAGTATGGCATCTAGCGAGGGAAATTATCACCATAGAGGTTCTTGCTTTGATGGTACTAATTTTGCTAGTTGGAAGCATAAGATGAAAATGCATATTCTTGGACATAACCCCGCCATTTGGGCTATTGTGTGTATTGGCTTGCAAGGTGAATTCTTTGATGGGAGAGAACCGAACCGTGAAGCTACCGCGGAAGAGTTGAAGATGCTGCAATACAACGCTCAAGCTTGTGATATCCTCTTCAATGGATTGTGCCCTGAAGAATTCAACAAAATCAGCCGTCTTGAGAATGCAAAGGAAATTTGGGACACTTTGATTGATATGCATGAAGGTACTGACTCCGTCGAGGAATCCAAGTTGGATGTGCTTCAAAGTCAACTTGACAAGTTCAAAATGAAGGATGGTGAAGGTGTCACTGAAATGTACTCTAGGCTTGCTCTTATCACAAATGAGATTGCGGGCTTAGGAAGTGAAGAGATGACCGACAAATTCATCATCAAGAAGATCCTAAGGACTTTGGACGGAAAATATGATACTGTGTGCACATTGATCCAAATGATGCCCAATTACAAAGATCTCAAGCCAACGAAAGTCATTGGAAGAATTGTTGCTCATGAGATGTCACTCAAGGATAAGAAGGAACTTCACAACAAGTCAAGTGGTGCTTACAAAGCCTCATGTGAAGCCCCTACATCATCAAGTGAGAAACAAACCTTCAATGAAGAATTGAGCTTAATGGTGAAGAACTTCAACAAGTTCTACAAGAATAGAAGCAAAGAGAGAAGCTCCAAGCCAAGGTCCTACAATGACAAAAGATCTTCTAGTCGAGAGCGCAATTGTTACAATTGTGGGAGACCCGGACACTATTCCAATGAGTGTACGACACCCCACAAAAGAAGAGAAGAATCACCCAAGAGGAGAAGTAGAAGAGAAGAATCACCACCAAGAGAGAGGAGGAGTAGAGATGATCGTTATGAACAAAGAACATCCCGGGGAAGCAAGGATTCGGAAAGGAAGGACAAGTCATCAAGGAGCTACACAAAACGAAGACATCAAGATCATGTTGGTGAATGGGTATCCGTCTCCGACTCCGACAATCACTCCGAGAGAAGCTATCACTCTGACTCCAAATATAGTCAAGATGAAGGTGTTGCCAGTCTAGCACTTGTGTCAACCAACTCCTATGACATATTTGATTCACCAAATGAAGGACTTGGAAGATGCTTCATGGCTAAAGGCCCAAAGGTAACACACCCCGAGTATGTTGATTTCAATAGTGATGAAGATGACTTGCTAGGTGATGATGATTTACTTGTTGACAACTCTAGTGATGAATACTATGATGAAACATCAATTAATCATGCTAATCAAGATAAAACGAATGACAATGATAAGGAGAAGATTGAGCTTCTAACTAAAGAACTAAACACTCTTAAGTTAGCTCATGAAACTATCTTAGAAGATCATCGAGAACTTTTAAGGACTCATGAGAAGTTACGCTTTGAAAAGCTCAAGCTTGAGCAAGAGCATGAGTTCTTAAAGGCAATCAATGATGATCTCCGTAAGAAAAGTTCTTCTTACATTGCCAAGCGTTTACTCTTATCTACTTACATGCCTGAAGTCAAGTCCATTAACAAGAACAAGAAGGATTCTTCCTCTAGTAGTAACAATAATCATGCTAAATCCAATGTTGTTGATTCTAGTAGTTCTCTTGATTTCACTAATGATTCTCTTAGCCAAGTTACACTTGAGCAAGAAAATAGCTTATTGAAGGGAATTATAGAGAAAGGTGTTTACAAGAGCCTTGCCGGGAGTAATGTCACGCCCAAGATGCGACCCTATCCTAAAGGAATTCGAAGGTCCCACCAAGGATAGAAGCGCATCTTGAAGACGCTTTTGCGAGGTGGATATCATTACATCAACATTACATAATAGATAGGGATACATACATAAGGCATACAATGCCACACGAATACAACATCATCTTACACAAGAACATCATCTCACTACGGATGAAACACAAATAGAAACTCAAACGACATCCACCCTACTAGCCCAGGCTGCCGACCTGGAACCTTCCCCCTGATCGAAGAAGAAGCAGAAGAAGAACTCCAAAACAAGCAACATCGCTCTCGCGTCATGATCATCGCATAACCTGTACCTACAACTGTTGTTGTAGTAATCTGTGAGCCACGAGGACTCAGCAATCCCATTACCATGGGTAGAAAGACTAGCAAAGCTTAATGGGAAAGGAAGGGGTAAAGTGGTGAGGTTGCATCAGCGGCTAAGCAAAGTATGGTGGCTAACTTACGCATATAAGAGCGAGAAGAGAGCAAGCGGAACGGTCGTGAAGCTAGCAATGATCAAGAAGTGATCCTGAACTCCTACTTACGTCAAACATAACCCAAAGACCGTGTTCACTTCTCGGACTGCGCCGAAAAGAGACCATCACGGCTACACACATGGTTGATGCGTTTTAATTCGGATCTGGTGTCAAGTTATCTACAACCAGACATTAACAAATTCCCATCTGCCATAACCGCAGGCACGGCTTTCGAAAGTTATACCCTGCAGGGGTGTCCCAACTTAGCCCATGACAAGCTCTCACGGTCAACGAAGGATATTCCTTCTCCCAGGAAGACCCGATCAGACTCGGAATCCCGGTTTACAAGACATTTCGACAATGGTAAAACAAGACCAACAAAGCCTCCCGATGTGTCGACAATCCTGATAGGAGCTGCACGTATCTCGTTCTTAGGACACACCGGATAGCCGAAGCATACCGGTAGGCCAGCCCAGAGTTGCCCAGGGATGGCTCCCGGCGGTTGACTAGGTTTGGACCAACACTCACGACGAGCACTGGCCCGGGGGGATAATAATATAAGATGACCCTCGAGAGCACGACTCCCAAGGGAAAAAGGCTATGTGAGGCAAATGGTAAAACCAAGGTTGGGCCTTCCTGGAGGAGTTTTATTCAAAGCAAACTGTCAAGGGGGTCCCATAAATCACCCGACCGCGTTAAGGGAACGCAAAATCGGGAACATAACACCGGTATGACGGAAACTAGGGCGGCGAGAGTGGAACAAAACACCAGGCATAAGGCCGAGTCTTCCACCCTTTACCAAGTATATAGATGCATTAATAATATAAGAGATATTATGATATCCCAACCAAAATCCTGTCCATCATGGAGCAATCTTCAACTTCACCTGCAACTAGCAACACTATAAGAGGGCTGGGCAAAGCGGTAACATAGCCAAACAATGGTTTGCATAGGAAGGGTGTCAAAGGTTAGAGGTGACATGGCAATTTGGGAGGCTTGATAAATAGGTAATAGGTAGCGCAGCATAGCGATAGAACGAAGCAACTAGCATAGCAATGATAGTAATGAGATCCAAGGTGACGGTCATCTTGCCTTAAATCCCGCAAGGAAGAAGAATGAGTCCATGAAGAAGATGAAGCCACGAATACGAACCAAGCGTAGACGAACGAATCCTCACGATCGCAACGAAACGGGAACTATCGAGAAGAAGCACACAACATGGTAAACACACCACACATAGACAAGACATGATGCACAACAAGCATGATGCATGACAAAGATACATGAGGCTACTCATGGCAAGAGATGATGCATACAAGCACAACACATCAAAGCAAAGTTAAATGAGGCCGGAAACAACATATAACAATTCCGGTAAGTCCTCATATGCAAATTTAGAAATTGGTCCAGAACTGAATAAACCTTATGTTCAAGTTGTTAAACAGCAAGTTAAGATGCACCAAGATGATCTACACGAGATTCTAGTCAAGTTTCATATAAAGTTCATTTAGTTCGAAGCTACGGCCTAGAAGATATGAGCAAAACAAGTTAAACATGGCATTTATGCTAACTGCATCCAAACATCAAGCAAACACCTCAAAACAAGGACGCAACATGATAATATGAAACTTCGTGCAAAATCAAGCAAGTTTCATATAGAGCACACTCAAAACGGAGCAATGGTTCAACACATACACTATACAAGTTTAAAGGACAAGCTGTCCAAAACAGCGACTAGGCATCTAGCAAGCATCAAAACAATATGCTACAGCACCTCAACATAATAACAAAAGGCATGGGCATGAAGTACAGGTAAAGCATGACAAAACATTAACACTGAGCTATCTCCAGAAAACACTATAACATGCTCAAAAGGACATGGCAAGATTGCAAATAATAACAGTTTCAGACTTGGCAGAAATAACATCAGGTTGCAATGTTTAGAGCTATCAAACAACATGTTACAGGAAATTAACATGGCAAACAAAGGCATGGCATGATAACACTAAATACAAAGAACAAAACTCCCTTACTGAACTAATTCCAAAGATCAACAGAAAAGATGGTAGGATCCATGAAAACATGGCAAATGATATGACAGATTCAGACATGGCAGGAACAACAATAAGTAGGCATGTTCGTGAGCTTGAACCACTCACCACAGAGCAATACATGGCATCAAAAGGCAACCAAAAGTAAGAAGACATGTTTGATAAGCTAAGAATGGGAAGAACAAGTCCATAGGGTGCATGGATAACTGGCAAAGCTCATGGCAAAACTGAACTTAATGTTAATCAGGCTGACAGCAACATTATTTAGCAAGTTTGGAGCAAGATAACAACAAGCTACAGCAGACCATAAATGCAACCAGGGGCATGGATGAACAGAGCATGACATGTACAACAAAACATCCTTAGTGAACACCTCCATATTATGCATAGAATGACTTGTAGCATCAGGTTTACATAGCATCATGATATAGCAGATTCAGACTAGCAAAACAGTAACAGCAAGTACCCTACTTCACGATATCGATGCACTCACTACAAGACGCACAAAAATACATGGATTGCACCACTGTAAAGATGGCATGATGTAGCACCAAAACACATGTAGACATCAAGCTCATAGGATGCACACACAAAATGCAATGAAAAAGACAAATCATCAAGTTCTATTAACAGACAGCAGATTACAGCATATAGCACTCTTGCAATGATGATTAGGGCATCAAGATGAACACAAATGAACATGACACAATGGAATGAAATGAAGAGCACATTCAGATGAACACTTTGATATGTTATATGCACAAAACGGAGCTACAAATATGGAGTTATGGTATGATGAACAGGGCATAAAAATGTAACTATCTTCGGGACTTGGCAGAATTTCACCAGCTCGAGGGGAAAAGTCAACGGCGGTGCGGTTCACGAGGATGGCCGGCTCGCCGGAGAAGGACGCCGCAGAAGGCAGGGGTGGCACTGGCGAGGCAGATCCGGGCGGATCCGGGCGCGGACTCCGAGGGGAGGCGCCGGGCGGCGAGCGGCGTTGGGGCGCGGCCTCGAGGTCGCCGGCGACGATGGCGAGGCAGGTGGAGCGGCGAAGGACAGAGGGAGCTGCGGTGGCCGGCGGCGCTCGGGGCTGAGGGAGAGGGTCGGGCGGCGGTCGGGCGGCGGCGGGGAAGGCCGGGGTGACGGCGGCGCGGCGGAGGGGCGCTCGGGCGGCACCGGCGAGGAAGAACGGCGGTGGATTGGCCCGGGCGGGCTCCGGATGGGCCCGGCGGGCCGGCGCCGGTGGAGGCGGCGGCGGGGGCGACGTGGCAGCGCGCGATTCATCGGGGGTGGCGGGCGGACACGTCCTGTGCGGGATGGACATGTCCGGCGGCGAGAGGTGGAAGAAGACTAGGGTTCATCCGGGATTTCCAGGGGGAGGCACAAATATATAGGTAGAGGGAGCTAGGAGAGTCCAAATGGAGAGCGGTTTTCATCCACACGATCGTGATCGAACGACCGAGAGCATGGAGGGGGTTTGGATGGGTTATTGGGCCACTTTGGAGGGGTGTTGGGCTGCACACAAAAGATGCCTTTACGGTTACCCGGTTAACCGTTGGAGCATCAAACGACCTCCAAATGGCACGAAACTTGACAGGCGGTCTACCGGTGGTGTACCAAGGCCGCTTGACAAATCTCGGTCCACTCCAAGAATGTTTAACACCCGCACAAGAAAAGAGGCAAAAGGAGCGTCGGGGGACATAGGAGTGCCGGATTGCAAAACGGACAACGGGAAAAATGCCCGGATGCATGAGACTAACACGTATGCAAAATGAGATGCACATGATGACATGATAAAATGCAACACGCAAGCAAATGACATGGCAACAACGGCGAATAACTGGCAGACACCTGGCGCATCAAATCCGGCGCGTTACAAAACTCCTCCACTAACAAGAGATCTCGTCCCGAGATCTTAGGACCGAAACGGAAGGGAAAAGGGATGAGTGAAACAAGAACTCAAGAGAAGAAGCAAATAATCGAGAGCACTCGAGAAGAAGAGAGGAACGACGAGAATGACGAGACTCGAAAGATCACGGAATCAGATAGACTATGAAACCACTCCGGTTAGAACGGGATAAGAAACGAATAAGACTGAAAGGATTTAGGCAGCACTCCGGCTGAAACATTGAGGAATAGAACACGAGCTTGAGAGGATGGAATGATAATTGATAAAGACATGACACAAAGCCTCCAGAAAGAATTGAAAGAGTTGAATGAAAAGAACGCAGAAGAAAAATGACAACTTGTGCCACGAATGAAATTGAAAGCATCTTTAGAAGGAAGATTTAAACGGAGTTGTTGATAAAAATCAACAACAAAAAGAATAAGCTTGTTGTGGTCTTATAGGTAACATCTCAAGATCATAAGGTGATAACCGGCCACAAACAGAAATGATTTGATAGCTTAGAAGAACGAAGAAATGCAAAACTCCACTTCAAAAGAATACGGAGATTTAATTGCACTTCGAGATGCGAGGAGGAAAGATACTTGAACTCCACCAACATAAATCTTGATGAACACTTGAAAGAATGAATTAAATCATGAAGAACTCCGGTGACAAAAGGATGATGAGATAGAATGAAGTAAGAAAGAATAAGATGGGCCTTGCGATGATTTAGATGGAGGTTCCGACGAAATGGCCGAGGAAATTTGAACTCCGGAAAAGAAAAGATGAAAAACACTTGGAACTAGAATTTATTCCTCAAGAACAAACTCTGAAGGAAGGGATACTCACTTTGAGGAAATAAGAATAAGATTTATTGTATGCTTATCGTTCATCAAATTAAATTGATGAGACAATTGATTTTGCATACTACTTATTCTTCTTGAAAAGGATTAAGGGGGTATATGGCGCAAAACTTGAGAAAGTCTTCATGAACCACTGGTAGGATTGGAAAGAACGAATGAATTAAAATGCTAATCAAGGGAAAAAAAGAATCTGAACGAACCACCGTAAGAATTCAAAAATGATGGATGAAGAGATTGAATCACCGGGAAGAATTAGAAGAACCAATTTGCTAGAGGGGATTTAGATGCAAAAGAACAGGAAGAACTCGAACTGATTAAAGAGCACTTGAACGCAGCGCCGGGATAATTGGATAACGGTAGCTGAAATGTGAGGACGAAGAGTTCTTCTGGAATGATGGCCTCCGGTGAAAAGAAATGGAAAAACAACTCCTGACATACTCCGGATGGGTAAGAAAAGGAATCTCTGACAAATGGAATAATTCGAGAGGATAACATGAAGCTAGAACCACGAAACTTCGGGAGAACGGGCAAGATTTAGAGGAAAAACTCTACTTCGGTCTTCAAATGACGACGGAAAACACCACCAAAATTACTGAGAAACTCCAGAATAATGAAAAAGAGGAAAGGTAGAACCAAAGATGAAAAGAATTTGAAAGCGATCTTGGAGATGGCATCTGACTGATGAAATTCATTCTTATGTCAAACTCGAAAAGAATTAGGAATGGCTCCGGAATAATTAGAAGAGTCAAGTAAGATCCTGGGAAAAAAACCTGTGGGTTAGGGCCCACTGGAGAGATAACACCTTTGAAAAGGATTGTTGAAAAGATAGATGATGCACCGGAACAATTGAAATATTTGAATGAGGTGACAACCTCGAATTAATTCAAACACAGACGAATCTCCTGAGATGTCTTGAGCACTCCGGAAGGATAAACTGGCGAGAGGCGAACGAGCAAGGAGAACACTTGATCCAAGGAAAAGAATGTGATCAACCTGAAAAACTTGAATTGATGCCACCGGAAAAGAGATGAAGAATGTCAAACAAAAGAGAATTCACCAGTTGAAATAATTGAGGGAAGACTGAAGAGACTCCGTATGAATGAAAATTGATGCTCGAAAGAGACTAAGGCTCCAGGAAGAAGAGGGTGGGAGGGCGGGAAAAAACAAAGGAAACTTGGAAGGGGGAACCGACGAATATCTTGAATAGAAAACACCGGTTGAAATCATTGAGGAAAGAAAGCAAATACTTCGCACGAGTATGATGGATACTCGATTACGGACTCCGGCTCGAAGATGAAAAGGGAGGGCGGGTGGGAAAAGAAGACAACCAAGGACGACATTGAGAAAGAACCAAGGAATGATCTCGTAAAACAAAGAGGGTCGAATCAACTAGACGAGAAATGCACCGAATGCAAAGAGCTGAGGAACAACGATCGAAAAACCAACTGCGTGATCCTAAAGAAAAATTTGAAGGGGAAGAGGAATAACTCAAAACACCTACGTCAAGATTCCTCACCAGAGCGACGAAGGGGCTGAGGAGTAAAAAGAATTCCTACTCTCCGATATAACTAGACTCAGAAATCAGTTTTCTTCTAGACTTAATAACGGCCAAACTACACGATCAAACAAGGGGCTCCTATGGTCGGTCGAGGCTCTGATACCAACTTGTCACGCCCAAGATGCGACCCTATCCTAAAGGAACTCGAAGGTCCCACCAAGGATAGAAGCGTATCTTGAAGACGCTTTTGCAAGGTGGATATCATTACATCAACATTACATAATAGATAGGGATACATACATAAGGCATACAATGCCACACGAATACAATATCATCTTACACAAGAACATCATCCGACTACGGATGAAACACAAACAGAAACTCAAGCGACATCCACCCTGCTAGCCCAGGCTGCCGACCTGGAACCTATCCCCTGATCGAAGAAGAAGCAGAAGAAGAACTCCAAAACAAGCAACATCGCTCTCGCATCATGATCATCGCATAACCTGTACCTGCAACTGTTGTTGTAGTAATCTGTGAGCCACAAGGACTCAGCAATCCCATTACCATGGGTATCAAGACTAGCAAAGCTTAATGGGAAAGGAAGGGGTAAAGTGGTGAGGTTGCAGTAGCGGCTAAGCAAAGTATGGTGGCTAACTTATGCATATAAGAGCAAGAAGAGAACAAACGGAACGGTCATGAAGCCAGCAATGATAAAGAGGTGATCCTAAACTCCTACTTACGTCAAACATAACCCAAAACAGTGTTCACTTCCCGGACTCCGCCGAGAAGAGGCCATCACGGCTACACATGCGGTTGATGTGTTTTAATTCGGATCTGGTGTCAAGTTATCTACAACCGGACATTAACAAATTCCCATCTGCCACATAACCGCGGGCACGGCTCTCGAAAGTTTATACCCTGCAGGGGTGTCCCAACTTAGCCCACCACAAGCTCTCACGGTTAACGAAGGATATTCCTTCTCCCAGGAAAACCCGATCAGTCTCGGAATCCCGGTTTACAAGACATTTCGATAATGGTAAAACAAGACCAGCAAAGCGAAGTGTACAAGTACCAACGTAACCCAAGTTGCCAAGGGATGGTCCCGCACGGTGCTCTAGTTTGGACCAACACTTAGACAAGCATTGGCCCGGGGGGCTAAAATAAAGATGACCCTCGGGTTAATTACTCCCAAAGGAAAGGTATAGGTGGTAGGCAAATGGTAAAACCAATGTTGGGCCTTGCTGGAGGAGTTTTATTCAAAGCGAACTGTCAAGGGGGTCCCATAAATCACCCAACCGCGTTAGGGACGCAAAATCCGGGAACATAATACCGATATGACGGAAACTAGGGCGGCAAGAGTGGAACAAAACACCAGGCATAAGGCCGAGCCTTCCACCCTTTACCAAGTATATAGATGCATTAATAATATAAAAGATATTGTGATATCCCAACATAATCCTGTCCATCATGGAGCAATCTTCAACTTCACCTGCAACTAACAACGCTATAAGAGGGGCTGAGCAAAGCGGTAACATAGCCAAACAACGGTTTGCTAGGAAGGGTGAAAAAGGTTAGAGGCTGACATGGTAGTTTGAGAGGCTTGAGGAGCAAGTGATAGGAAGTGCAGCATAGCGATAGAACGAAGCAACTAGCATAGCAATGATAGTAATGAGATCCAAGGTGACGGTCATCTTGCCTAAAATCTCGCAAGGAAGAAGAACGAGTCCATGAAGAAGATGAAGCCACGAATACGAACCAAGCGTAGACGAACGAATCCTCACGATCGCAACGATACAGGAACTATCGAGAAGAAGCACACAACATGGTAAACATACCACACATAGACAAGACATGATGCACAACAAGCATGATGCATGACAAAGCTACATGAGGCTACTCATGGCAAGAGATGATGCATACAAGCACAACACATCAAAGCAAAGTTAAATGAGGCCGGAAACAACATATAACAATTCCGGTAAGTCCTCATATGCAAATTTAGAAATTGGTCCAGAACTGAATAAACCTTATGTTCAAGTTGTTAAACAGCAAGTTAAGATGCACCAAGATGATCTACACGAGATTCTAGTCAAGTTTCATATAAAGTTCATTTAGTTCGGAGCTACGGCCTAGAAGATATGAGCAAAACAAGTTAAACATGGCATTTATGCTAACTGCATCCAAACATCAAGCAAACACCTCAAAACAAGGACGCAACATGATAATATGAAACTTCGTGCAAAATCAAGCAAGTTTCATATAGAGCACACTCAAAACGGAGCAATGGTTCAACACATACACTATACAAGTTTAAAGGACAAGCTGTCCAAAACAGCGACTAGGCATCTAGCAAGCATCAAAACAATATGCTACAGCACCTCAACATAATAACAAAAGGCATGGGCATGAAGTACAGGTAAAGCATGACAAAACATTAACACTGAGCTATCTCCAGAAAACACTATAACATGCTCAAAAGGACATGGCAAGATTGCAAATAATAACAGTTTCAGACTTGGCAGAAATAACATCAGGTTGCAATGTTTAGAGCTATCAAACAACATGTTACAGGAACTTAACATGGCAAACAAAGGCATGGAATGATAACACTAAAGACAAAGAACAAATTTCCCTTACTGAACTAATTCCAAAGATCAACAGAAAAGATGGTAGGATCCATGCAAACATGGCAAATGATATGACAGATTCAGACATGGCAGGAACAACAATAAGTAGGCATGTTGGTGAGCTTGAACCACTCCCCATAGAGAAATACATGGCACGAAAATGCAACCAAAAGTAATAAGACATGTTTGAGAAGCTAATCATGGCAAGAAAAAGTCCATAGGGTGCATGGATCGCTAGAAAAGCTCATGGCAAAACTGAACTTAATGTTAATCAGGCTGACAGCAACATTATTTAGCAAGTTTGGAGCAAGATAACAACAAGCTACAGCAGACCATAAATGCAACCAAGGGCATGGATGGATAGATCATGGCATCTACAACAAAACATCCTTAGTGAACACCTCCATATTATGCATAGAATGACTTGTAGCAGCAGGTTTACATAGCATCATGATATAGCAGATTCAGACTAGCAAAACAGTAACAGCAAGTACCCTACTTCATGATCCCGATGCACTCACTACAAGACTCACAAAAACACACGGATTACACCACTGTAAATATGGCATGATGTAGCACAAAACACATGTAGACATCAAGCTCATAGGATGCACACACAAGATGCAGTGAAAAAGACAAATCATCAAGTTCTGTTAACAGACAATAGATTACAGCATATAGCACTCTTGCAATGATGATTAGGGCATCAATATGAACACAAATGAACATGACACAATGGAATTAAATGAAGAGCACATTCAGATGAACACTGATATATTACACGCATAAAACGGAGCTACAGACATGGAGTTATGGCATGATGAACAGGGCATAAAATGTAAATATCTTCGGGACATAGCAGAATTTCACCACCTCAAGGGGAAAATTCAACGGCGGAGCAGTTCACGAGGATGGCCAGCTCGCCGTAGAAGGCAGGGGCGGCGCCGACGAGGCAGACCGGGGCGGATCCGGCCGGATCTCGCTGAATTCGGGCGCGGACTCCGAGGGGCAGCGCCGGGCGGCGAGCGGTGTTGGGGCGCGGCCTCGAGGTCGCCGGCGACGATGGCGAGGCGGCGGAGCGGCGAAGGGAGGAGGGAGCTGCGGTGGTCGGAGGCGCTCAGGGCTGAGGGAGAGGGTCGGGCGACGGTCGTTAGGCAGCGGGGAAGGCCGGGGCGATGGCGGCGCGGCCTAGGGGCGCTCGGGCGGCGGGGCAGCGACCGACGGCGGGGCCCTCGGGCGGCGCCGGCGAGGAAGAACGGCGGCGGATGGGCCCTGGCGGGCTCCGGATGGGCCCGGCGGGCCGGCGCGATGGAGTAGGCGGCGCCGTGGCAGCGCGCGATTCGTCGGGGGCGGCGGGCGGACACGTCCGGCGTGGGATGGACATGTCCGGCGGCGAGAGGTGGAAGAAGACTAGGGTTCATCCGGGATTTTCGGGGGGAGGCACAAATATATAGGTAGAGGGAGCTAGGAGAGTCCAAATGGAGAGTGGTTTTCACCCACACGATCGTGCTCGAACGACCGAGAGCATGGAGGGGGTTTGGATGGGTTATTGGGCCACTTTGGAGGGGTGTTGGGCTGCACACAAAAGAGGCCTTTACGGTTACCCGGTTAACCATTGGAGCATCAAACGACCTCCAAATGGCACGAAACTTGACAGGAGGTCTACCGGTGGTGTACCAAGGCCACTTGGCAAATCTTGGTCCACTTTGAGAACATTTAACACCTGCACAAGAAAAGAGGAAAAAGGGGCGTCGGGGGACATAGGAGTGCCGGATTGCAAAACGGACAACAGAAAAAAAATGCTCGGATGCATGAGACGAACATGTATGGAAAATCAGATGCACATGATGACATGATAAAATGCAACACGCAAGCAAATGACATGGCAACAACGGCGAATAACTGGCGGACACATGGCGCATCGAATCCGGGGCGTTACAAGTAAGCAATTTGAGGAAATTGTACGCAAGCAAGGAAGACACCTGAAGAACCGAGGTGTTGGTTTTGAACGAAAGTTCAATGCCAATGTAGTTGAGTGGGAAGGAGATCAATACCCCAAGACAAAGTTTGTTCCTCAACAAGGGAAGTACGATCTTACTTCCTTCAAGGGGACACAAGCTCAAGATGATCTTCCACCACAAGACCACAAGCAAAAAGGCAAGGATAAGCTTCAAGAGGAGATTGATGCATTTGAAGAAGCTCCAAAGGCCTTGGTCAAATGGGTTCCTAAGACTACGTCAAGTTCTACGTCATCAAGTACAACTACTACTCCAAGGATTCCCATCAAGATGATGTGGATCCCGAAGAAGAAGAACTAGAGAGTTCTTGAGGGTGACTCCGCAAACATATTTCACTCATATCATTTTGGCAACAACAAGTGCAATCAACTTTCACATCTTGCACTAGTTCAAGGAGTCACAAACCCTCTTGTTGGTAAGACAAGGGACAAGGTAACCTAATGCTTTCATAGACACCATCTTGTGTGTGCATCACTCTATGTCTATGGATATTCTTGTTTGTTCCTTGTGGGACTAACCCGTGTAGGTATTGAAAGTGCAACTCACTCCCAAGGATTGCTCCAAATTATCTACATCAACGTTGAGCATCCACATCTTCAACACCTACATGAAGTCATCATTGACAAAACCCAAGGTTAGTTCATCCCTCTAAGGGGGATCTCACATCTAGGGGGAGCTTAACTCTAAGAATTGAGTCAAAGCAACTCTAATGGTGTGAACATATCAATGCATTATGTAAAAGTGGTAACCCCACTTGAGCTTAAACGATGAGTATGACCTATGATCAAATGTTCTCATTTGACTCCTGAGTCAATATACTCATATATAGATGACCTAGTCATCGCCAATTGTTTGATAGATGCTAGAATTGGTTGTGCATGCTTTGCCACATATTTCATTTGCCATTTTATTGTGTGAGCATGTTGGTTCCATATTTTACTCATTCGAGGACATCCACTTGTTGCTTTGATTGATTGGTTTCTTTTTTCTTTTGCCAAGTGGATGGACAAGAATGCCTAAGAACCTTCTCTAGCTATCTATGCTTTTCTTGTCTCAAACTCTATTCATGCTACATCACAAAATTTGATCAAGTCAGATTCAAACCACTCTGTGTGAGGAGCACTTGGAGTCCCCGATTCGTCATAGACTTAAACTTCCAAAACTTCTTTGTGTGTTTCGGTCTGACCGATTCTTCCATTTCGGTCATACCGAGATCACTAAGTCGATCTAGGTTTTCAATCTCGGTGCAACCGATTTGAACTTTTCGGTCACACCGAGTTGCTGTAACTGTCAACAGTTATGCATCTCGGTGCCACCGAGTTGTTCCACTCGGTCACACCGACAGGGTTGGGCTATATATACCCACGGGCAAAATTTGGAAACTTTCTCCAAACTCTTTCACCCACACATAGCTCGCTCTGCCTCCAGGGTCTCCGGATCGTCCTCCTCGTTGCCAGCCACCTCCAGTCGCTGGTCTCCGGCGCCATCAACGGAATTCATCCCCGCCATTGCCGCCATAGCGAGTTCACCGCCAAGCTAGGGTATGGACTCGATCACAGTGCTATCCCCGTCCGATTCCTAGCACACTGTATTCATCATGATTCTTGCCACGATTGAAACGATTCTATCCAGTCAAAACACTCCATAGTTTAGAGGTGAATTGAAAATTTAGGGTTAGGTTTCCGCCGAAACGATCTCGGACCCACCGAGTTGTAGAACTCGGTTCCACCGATTCGGCTAAGGCCATTACACAAGTGATTCTCGGTCTGACCGAGAATTGCAAATCGGTGTGACCAAGTTCGGGACTTTGTGAAACCCTAGCAGTCTCGGTGCCACAGAACTGTGACTCGGTCTGACCGAGTTCACTAGTTTAGGTTCCAAAACTGCTTCGGTATCACCGAGTTTGCAAATCGGTTGATCCAAAATGCTTTCTGTGGAAAACTAAAACTAAGTTTTTGACTCATTCTTTTGCAAAAACCTCTGTATTTTGTGATGCTCATCCACTCTATCTCATCTATATCTATTCATAAGGTCAGCAGTCAGTGTTTGCAACATGTCTGATCAAAGTGACAGCCAGAACAGGGAAGAGGAGCAAATTCAGATGAGTGAGGGCACTAGTCCCTCTAGCACCTCTGATGATGGAAGCAGGAGAACCCCAAGCAACTTACCCAAAGCTGCCACCAGGTCCAGAAAGAAGAAAACCTCAGAATCTGAGGATGAAGACTATGTGGCAGTAGAGGATGAGGCCACTTCTAAGAAGAAAGTGCTCAAAAAGGAGTATGGCACAGCTGCTTCCATTAAGCCTGGTATGAAGACCAAAGTACCTGCAAAGAGAACTCCCATGTCTAAAGCCAGAGCCTCTACTCAAGTACCTTTGGAATCTCAACCCAAAGAGGCTGCTGCAGAAGGGAAGAAGAGGAAGGAAAGGGTCAAGAAGACCATGGCCAGAGTTGTTGGAAAGCCTTCCATGATGGAAGAGGAAGAGGAGGTTGCTGCACCCGCACCCAAGGATCAAAAGCTTATGGGTGATGATATAAGGTCAGGGGCTGCATCATCCAAGCCCAAAGAAGCACCCAAAGCTACCTCCAAGCCCAAGATTGCACCAAAGAGGAGTACTAGAAACATACCTGCTGCTGAGAAGAACAAGGCCCCAGTGCCTGAGACTGTTGTTGAAGAAGAAGATGATGAAGAGCATGTCTTGAGAAAGTTGAAGCCAAAGATTCCAGACCACAATGATGCTCATCCTGTGGCTGAGAACATGAAGCTGAGAAAGGATGCAGGCCTCAGACAGTGGAGGTTGTCTGATCCTTATGCTATCAGGAGAAGGACTGCTATTGACTATAGGTTCCATACTAAGGAACAGCAGGATTTCTATGAGACACTATTGTTGGACAAGAAGCCTATAGTTTGTGACATGAGGTGGGTGGACTGGACCTACATGAAGGAAAATGAGGAACACTATCCTGGTGTGTATGACAGTTTTAGTGCTTGTGGAGTTGCAGACTTTGTTGGGCAGAAGCTGACAAAGTGGAATGATGAGCTCATAATGCAATTCTACTCCACAGCACACTTCTATCCAGATGGCAGGATAGTATGGATGTCTGAGGGTACAAGGTACCAATCAACAATTGAAGAATGGGGAAATCTGATCGATGCACCCAAGGAGAAAGAAGATGACTTGGATGTCTATGCCAAGAAGAAGATGGATCACAACACTATGGCACATATGTACAAGGAGATCCCAGATGCTGCAGTTGAGACACATAAGTTTGGATCTGTACATTATCTTCTGTCAGGACTGCCAACCATCAACTGGATCCTCAGGCACACTCTATTGCCCAAGTCAGGTGACCACAACATGATCAGAGGCCATGCAATAAACTTGCTACACTTATTTGATGTGCCACAGAAGTTCAAGGTCATGAGCCTCATAGTTGAGACTATCAAGAGGACAACAGCTGACCAGAAGAGAAGTTGTGGGTATGCCCCACAGATCCAGGAGCTGATTAACTCCAAGATGGGCACAGGCACATACTTGTTGGACAAGCAGCACACGCCTATCTATCCAGACTTTGAGTACAACCAAGTGGTTATGGATGAAGATGAACCATCTTCTATACATGCTCAAGCAAAGAAGGAGAAGGCAATGACAGAGAAAGCTACCAAGATGCCAACAATGGAAGAGGCATCACAGTACTTTCTGAAGAGCAAACAAGATCGGCTACGCTACTTGATTGCATCCACTCTAAGGATTGACAAGGTGCTGGCCACCTTGACTCAAAACCAGGAGAGCCTGGAGAGGATCATGGAGAAAAAGTTTTATAACTTGGATGTGAAGGTAACTGAGATCTAGTCTGTTGTTGAGCAACTTCAGGATGATTTGCAGGAGAGGCAGGGCAAGACAACCACTGATGCATTTGCCAGAGTGCCTAGAGCTCAGAGATCAGCTGCAATGCCAGTGACAGACACCAGAGCCACTTCATCTGCACCAGCTACAGCTCCTACAGCTCTAGTGCAACCAGCTCCAGCACCTACACCTGCAGCTCCATCTACATCAACTGATGCCTTCGTCCTTGGCGTTTTATCTACACCACCACCTGAAGACCAAGCCTGAGAGTCGATCTGGCACTATGCATTTTTTATGAACTTTTTGGTAACTTGTTGCCGAAGGGGAGAAAATGTATAGATCATAGGCTTCGAGAGAGAGTGTTGCTTTTTATTCTCTCTTGCTCTGGTGGTTGAACTTTATTTGCTTGTTTGAGATACCTTATGTCTGTGTGATACCTGGATGATCATGTGTTTGATCATATGCTACATTTATGCTTGTTGGATGACATTATCCCATTTATCTCTATATGATCATTCACTTTGCTTGGTGATGAGTGCATGTATTCAATTATTATCATTTTGAGCGCTCCACCAAGATGTATGTGACATGGAAGAGTAACCCATGAGCCTAACTCTTTGTGCATTTGCAGTTCAAAGCAAATCTTAAACTATGCACAAATTTAGGGGGAGCTCTTGCTTATCACATACTTCCCAAAGCGACAATGTTTTTCACTCTTATTATCATTTGTCGAAGCTTTGATCTATATGTTGTCATCAATCACCAAAAAGGGGGAGATTGAAAGTGCAACTATCCGTAGGTGGTTTTGGTAATTCCTAACAACATATAGCTCATTGAGCTAACATCATTCCAAGATGAATATTTCAGGAAAAGCTCAATGAATGGTATGGCATGGATGAGAAAAGTGGATCCCTCAAAATGCTAACGATAAAAGGATTGGCTCAAGCTCAAAAGCTCAAGACTCTACATTTTATATTTTAGTGATCCAAGATCACATTGAGTCTATAGGAAAAGCCAATACTATCAAGGAGGGATGAGGTGTTGCTTAATGAGTTTCTTGCTCCACAGTGCTTAGTGATATGCTCCAAAACCCTCAACTACTTTCTCACATCCACATATGACCTAAACCAAAAGTCAAACTCGGCCCTACCAATTCTTTCTACCCGGCGCCACCGAGTTTAGATGTCATAGCCACTGCCACAAACCCTAGGCAAATCGGTCTCATCGATAGGGATCTCGGTCTCACCGAGATGGGATTGTAATCTCTCTGTTTCCCTTCGTAACGTTTCGGTACCACCGAGATGAGCAATCGGTCCTACCAAGATTGTAATGTAAACTCCCTATTTCCTTTTCGTAACATTTTGGTCCCACTAAAATGAGCGAATCGGTCCCACCGAGTTTACCTGACCAACTCTCTTGTTAGCTTATTACCAAAATCGGTCTCACCGAGTTTGTGTAATCGGTCTCACCGAGATTACGTTATGCCCTAACCCTAACCACATCGGTCCTACCGAGTAGCATGTCGGTCCCACCGAAAATCCTAACAGTCACTAGATTTGCTAAATTAGTCCGACCGAGTTTACCAATTCGGCCCCATCGAGTTTGGTAAGTTGTGTGTAATGGTTAGATTTTGTGTGGAGGTTATATATACCCCTCCACCTCCTCTTCATTCGTGGAGAGAGCCATCAGAACAAACCTACACTTCCAACTTGTTGTTTCTGAGAGAGAACCACCTACTCATGTGTTGAGGCCAAGATATTCCACTCCTACCATATGAATCTTGATCTCTAGCCTTCCCCAAGTTGCTTTCCACTCAAATATTCTTTCCACCAAATCCAAATCCTGTGAGAGAGAGAGAGAGAGAGTTGAGTGTTGGGGAGACTATCATTTGAAGTACAAGAGCAAGGAGTTCATCATCAACACACCATTTGTTACTTCTTGGAGAGTGGTGTCTCCTAGATTGGCTAGGTGTCACTTGGGAGCCTCCGACAAGATTGTGGAGTTGAACCAAGGAGTTTTTAAGGGCAAGGAGATCGCCTACTTCATGAAGATCTACCGCTAGTGAGGCAAGTCCTTCGTGGGTGACGGCCATGGTGGGATAGACAAGGTTGCTTCTTCGTGGACCCTTCATGGGTGGAGCCCTCTGTGGACTCGCGTAACCGTTACCCTTCGTGGGTTGAAGTCTCCATCAATGTGGATGTACGATAGCACCACCTATCGGAACCACGACAAAAACATCTATGTCTCCAATTGCGTTTGAATCCTCCAAACCCTTCCCTTTACATTCTTTCAAGTTGCATGCTTTACTTTCCGCTGCTCATATACTCTTTGCATGCTTGCTTGAATTGTGTTAGGATTGCTTGACTTGTGCTACGATAGCTAAAATCTGCCAAAGACTAAAATTGGGAAAAGGATGAGTTTTTATTTGGTCAAGTAGTCTAATCACCCCCCCCCCTCTAGACATACTTTCGATCCTACAGGTGACAAGCATTTTCTCTCTAGATTGAACTCGGCCTCACCAGATTGTTTACTTCGGTTGAACCGCACCATCTCGGTGCTACCAAAAGTAACAACTTGGTGCTACCAATTTCAATACTGACATAAATACATTGTCACTTACATTCTGCATCTTTGCTCTAGCTCCACTAAGTGAAACTTATCCTCTACCAGTATCATATATTACAAGTTTCTTTGTAATGTGGCTCCAAGACCAAACCTACTTGACTCATGCTCCAGAAGTCCCTTCTTAGAAATTGATGTCAAAGGGGGAGAGAGAGCACATCAAAGCTTATCACATAAGAGAGAATGCATACCTAAAGCTTCTCCCGATGCTTCTTATTTTTAAGAGGAAAGTTATCTCATGTCTTAAAGAGGGGAAAGACATGATAGTATATGTTATGATTTTATATTGCTCTGGTTATTTTGTTGTTTGCTCTGATTTTCTATTACCCTATATTCTCCCATTATCCAATGTCAGATTCAGGGGGAGAAAGACAGCTAAGGGAAGAAAATCTTTGGAATTCATTGCATATATTTATCCTTGGGGACATGTCTATAATCAACTAGAGTACCTAGTACTCACTCTCTACATGTCATCCCAGTCTTGGTATTCTTGTGTTCTCCTTTTCTTGCTCTGTCTAGTAGATGTTCTTGTGTTATCTAACCTTGTTTACCCAGGTACATCTCTTCCAAACCTAGTTCAAGACCACAAGGTAAGTATATACATCACACTCATGTGCATGAAGATCTCTTGCTATGGTATATATTGTTTGCAAGAGAGACTCATGAACATGAAGGTATATTTCTAGTATCTACACCATTTTCTCTGATGCATATAGCCAAGACACATGTAACTCATTGCTTGCTCTGTCATGTTTATGCATTCTCATACTCTTATGATCTATCTTAACATGATTGCATACATGTAGGGGGAGCTAATGCATGTTACATGTCCTTCCAAAGCTTTACTTGCTATTTTATTCACATCTTTATCTAAATCTTTGATGTATGTTGTCATCAATTGCCAAAAAGGGGGAGATTGAAAGCACAAGTGCTCCCTGGGTGATTTTGGTAACTAATGTCAAAATATCTCTTGTTGGACTAATATTTCTACCGAGTATATTTCAGATAAGTTCAACATTGGAGTGGCATGGACAAGAGGATGTGGAACCCCTTCAAGATGCTAAGGACAAACATTGGCAAAAGCTCAAGACTCTACATTTTCATTTTAGTGATCCAAGATCACATTGAGTCCATAGGAAAGCCAATACTATTAAAAGGGGATGAGGTGTTGCTTAATGGCTTGCTTGCTCAAAGTGCTTAGTGATATGCTCCAAAGCCCTCGATCAACCACTCTCTCACTTCCACATATGTCCTAAACCTAAAGGTCAAACTCGGCCCCACCGATATGATCTATCCGGCGCCACCGAATTCATTTGACATAGCCACTGCCACAAATCCTAATCAGTTCGATCTCACCGATGGGATCTCAGTCTCAACGAGATGGGCTTGCAAATTCTCTATGACCTGTTGCAACAATTTCGGTCTCACCGAGTTTGTGCAATCAGTCCCACCGAGTTTGCTTGACCAATGCTTAGTTTGCTTATTACCAAAATCGGTCTCACCGAGTTTGTGTAATCGGTCAAAACAAGTTGAGGTTTTACCCTAACCCTTGCACATCGGTCCTACCGAGTTGACCTTGTCGGTCCCACTAAAAACTCTAACGTTCATATTTTGACCTGAATCGATCTGACCGAGTTTCACCATTTGGTCTAACCGAGTTTGAGAATCTGTGTGTAATGGCTTGATTTTGTGTGGAGGCTATATATACCCCTTCACCCATTCTTCATTCGTGGAGAGAGCCATCAGAACGTGCCTACACTTCCACCATTCATTTTCTGAGAGAGAACCACCTACTTATGTGTTGAGACCAAGACATTACATTCCAACCACAAGAATCTTGATCTCTAGCCTTTTCCAAGTTGCTTTCCACTCAAATCATGCTTACACCATAGCCAAGTCTGTGAGAGAGAGTTGAGTGTTGGGGAGACTATCATTTGAAGCACAAGAGCAAGGAGTTCATCATCAACACACCATCTATTACCTTTTGGAGAGTGGTGTCTCCTAGATTGGTTAGGTGTCACTTGGGAGCCTCCATCAAGATTGTGGAGTGATGTCTAATGCACAACCTTCTTCTTGTAGACGTTGTTGGGCCTCCAAGTGCAGAGGTTTGTAGGACAGTAGCAAATTCCCTCAAGTGGATGACCTAAGGTTTATCCATCCATGCAAGGCGTAGGATGAAGATGGTCTCTCTCAAACAACCCTGCAACCAAATAACAAAGATTCTCTTGTGGCCCCAACACACCCAATACAATGGTAAATTGTATAGGTGCACTAGTTTGGCGAAGAGATGGTGATACAAGTGCAATATGGATAGTAGATATGAGTATTTGCAATCTGAAAGTATAAAAATAGCAAGGTAACAAGTGGTAAAAGTGAGCGTAAACGGTATTGCAATGCTAGGAAACAAGGCCTAAGGTTCATACTTTCACTAGTGCAAGTTCTCTCAACAATATTAACATAACTGGATCATATAACTATCCCTTAACATGCAACAAAGAGTCAGTCCAAAGTCACTAATAGCGGAGAACAAACGAAGAGATTATTGTAGGGTACGAAACCACCTCAAAGTTATCCTTTCTGATCGATCTATTCAAGAGTCCGTAGTAAAATAACACGAAGCTATTCTTTCCGTTCAATCTATCATAGAGTTCGTACTAGAATAACACCTTGAGACACAAATCAACCAAAACCCTAATGTCACCTAGATACTCCAATGTCACCTCAAGTATCCGAGGGCATGATTATACGATATGCATCACACAATCTCAGATTCATCTATTCAACCAACACAAAGAACTTCAAAGAGTGCCCCAAAGTTTCTACCGGAGAGTCAAGACGAAAACGTGTGCCAACCCCTATGCATATGTTCACAAGGTCACTGAACCCGCAAGTTGATCACCAAAACATACATCAAGTAGATCACGTGATATCCCATTGTCACCACAGATAAGCACATGCAAGACATACATCAAGTGTTCTCAAATCCTTAAAGACTCAATCGATAAGATAACTTCAAAGGGGAAACTCAATCCATTACAAGAGAGTAGAGGGGGAGAAACATCATAAGATCCAACTATAATAGCAAAGCTTGCGATACATCAAGATCGTGCCAAATCAAGAACACGATAGAGAGAGATCAAACACATCGCTACTGGTACATACCCCCAGCCCCGAGGGTGAACTACTCCCTCCTCGTCATGGAGAGTGCCGGGATGATGAAGATGGCCACCGGTGAGGGATCCCCCCTCCGGCAGGGTGCCGGAACAGGGTCCCGGTTGGTTTTTGGTGGCTACAAAGGCTTGCGGCGGCGGAACTCCCGATCTATTGTGCTCCTGGATGTTTTCGGGGTATAAGGATATATATAGGCGAAAGAAGTCGGTCAGGGGAGCCACGAGGGGCCCACGAGGGTGGGGGGCGTGCCCTGGACCCTCGTGGCTTCCTCGAAGCTTCTCTACCGTCTACTCCAAGTCTCCTGGATTGCTTCTGTTCCAAAAATAACTCTCCCGAAGGTTTCATTCCTTTTGGACTCTGTTTGATATTCCTTTTCTGCGAAACACTGAAATAGGCAAAAAATAGCAATTTGGGCTGGGCCTCCGGTTAATAGGTTAGTCCCAAAAATAATATAAAAGTGTATAATAAAGCCCATAAACATCCAAAACAGATAATATAATAGCATGGAACAATCAAAAATTATTGATACGTTGGAGACGTATCAAGCATCCCCAAGCTTAATTCCTGCTCGTCCTCGAGTAGGTAAATGATAAAAACAGAATTTTTGATGTGGAATGCTACCTAGCATATTTCTCAATGTAATTTTCTTTATTGTGGCATGAATGTTCAGATCCAAATGATTCAAGATAAAAGTTTAGTATTGACATAAAAATAATAATACTTCAAGCATACTAATAAAGTAATCATGTCTTCTCAAAATAACATGGCCAAAGAAAGTTATCCCTACAAAATCATATAGTCTGGCTATGCTCTATCTTCATCACACAAAATATTTAAATCATGCACAACCCCGGTTTTAGCCAAGCAATTGTTTCATACTTTAGTATTCTCAAACTTTTTCAATCTTCACGCAATACATGAGCGCGAGCCATGGACATAGCACTATAGGTGGAATAGAATATGGTGGTTGTGGAGAAGACAAAAAAGGAGGAAGATAGTCTCACATCAACTAGGCATATCAACGGGCTATGGAGATGCCCATCAATAGATGTCAATGTGAGTGAGTAGGGATTGCCATGCAACGGATGCACTAGAGCTATAAGTGTATGAAAGCTCAAAAAGAAACTTAGTGGGTGTGCATCCAACTTGCTTGCTCACGAAGACCTAAGGCATTTTGAGGAAGCTCATCATTGGAATATACAAGCCAAGTTCTATAATGAAAAATTCCCACTAGCATATGAAAGTGACAACATAGGAGACTCTCTATCATGGAGATCATGGTGCTACTTTGAAGCACAAGTGTGGTAAAAGGATAGTAACATTGTCCCTTCTCTCTTTTTCTCTCATTTTTTATTTATTTTGGTGGGCTTCCTTGGCCTCTCTTTTTTGGGGGGCTTCTTTGGCCTCTTTTATTTTTCATAAAGTCTGGAGACTCATCCCGACTTGTGGGGGAATCATTGTTTCCATCATCCTTTCCTCACTGGGACAATGCTCTAATAATGAAGATCATCACACTTCTATTACTTACAACTCAAAAATTACAACTCAATACTTAGAACAAAATATGACTCTATATGAATGCCTCCAGCGGTGTACCGGGATGTGCAATGAATCAAGAGTGACATGTATGAAAGAATTATGAAGGTGGCTTTGCCACAAATACGATGTCAACTACATGATCATGCAAAGCAATATGACAATGATGGAGCATGTCATAATAAACGGAACGGTGGAAAGTTGCATGGCAATATATCTCGGAATGGCTATGGAAATGCCATAATATGTAGGTATGGTGGCTGTTTTGAGGAAGGTATATGGCGGGTGTATGGTACCGGCGAAAGTTGCACGGCACAAGAGAGGCTAGCACTGATGGAAGGGTGAGAGTGCGTATAATCCATGGACTCAACATTAGTCATAAAGAACTCACATACTTATTGCAAAAATCTACAAGTCATCAAAACAAAGTACTACACGCATGCTCCTAGGGGAAGGGTTGGTAGGAGTTAACCATCGCGCGATCCCAACCTCCACACATAAGGAAGACAATCAAGAAATAAATCATGCTCCGACTTCATCACATAACGGTTCACCATACGTGCATGCTACGGGAATCACAAACTTTAACACAAGTATTTCTACAATCCAAAATTACTCACTAGCATGACTCTAATATTACCATCCTCATATCTCAAAACAATCATAAGGAATCAAACTTCTCTTAGTATTCAATGCACTTTATATGAAAGTTTTTATTATATCCCTCTTGGATGCCCATCATATTAGGACTAAATTCATAACCAAAGCAAATTACCATGCTGTTCTAAAGACTCTCAAAATAATATAAGTGAAGCATGAGAGATCGTCTATTTCTTCAAAATAAAACCACCGCCGTGCTCTAAAAGGATATAAGTGAAGCACTAGAGCAAATGACAAACTACTCCAAAAGGTATAAGTGAAGATCAATGAGTAGTCGAATAACTGTGCAACTATGTGAAGACTCTCTCTCATTTAAGAATTTCAGATCTTGGTATTTTATTCAAACAGCAAGCAAAACAAAACACAATGATATTTCAAGGATAGCACACATCATGTGAAGAAGCAAAAACTTAGGTTCAACCGATACTAACCGATAATTGTTGAAGAAGAAAGGTGGGATGCCTACCGGGGCATCCCCAAGCTTGGATGCTTGAGACTTCTTGAAATATTAATTAGGGTTGCCTTGGGCATCCACAACCTTGAGCTTTTATGTCTCCTTAATTCCTTTTATATCACAGCTTCTCTACATCTTAAAAACTTCATCTACACAAAACTCAACAAGAACTCGTGAGATAAGTCAGTATAAATCAACGCAATAACCTTATCATTATCTACTGTAACAAATCACTAAAATTATTATTATTCATTGCATACTAAATGCCTCTGCATATTTAATACTCCTATCCTCAAATTGAATCATTAAACAAGCAAACATATGCAAACAATGCAAACATAACAGCAATCTGCCAAAACAGTACAGTCTGTAAAGAATGCAAGATTCATCATACTTCACTAACTCTAAAAATTATTATAAAAATACTACACTGTAGAAAATTTATCAGAGTTTATTTTGCAAGAAGTTCCAACAATTTATCATATTCTGACTTTTCTAGGGAATTTTTGCAACATCGATAAACTTTCTATTTTGAAACAGCAACATGTATACTTGCAAAATAAGCATGGTAAAGGCTGTCCTTGACATTTTTATTGAAAATATAGATGCAAAACATTATTCTAAATAACAGCAAGAAAATACTAAAAAAATAAAATGACGCTCCAAGAAAAACACATATCATGTGGTGAATAAAAATATAGCTCCAAGTAAAGTTACCGATGAACGAAGACGAAAGAGGGGATGCCATCCAGGGCATCCCCAAGATTAGGCTCTTGGTTGTCCTTGAATATTTCCTTGTGGTGCCTTGGGAATCCCCAAGCTTAGGCTCTTGCCACTCCTTATTCCGTGGTCCATCGAATCTTTACCCAAAACTTGAAAACTTCACAACACAAAACTCAACAGAAAACTCGTAAGCTCCGTTAGTATAAGAAAATAAAACCACCACTTACATACTGTTGTGAACTCATTTTAAATTCATATTGGTGTAATATATACTGTATTCCAACTTCTCTATGGTTCATACCCTCCGATACTACTCATAGATTCATCAAAATAAGCAAACAACACGTAGAAAACTGAATCTGTCAAAAACAGAACAGTCTGTAGTAATTTGTATCAAACGTATACTTATGTAACTCCAAAAATTCTGAAATAAATTGGTGGACGTGAGGAATTTGTCTATCAATCATACGAAAAAAGAATCAACCTAAAGTCGCTCTCCAGTAAACAAATGGCATCTAATCTCGTGAGTGCAAAAGTTTCTGTTTTTTACAGCAAGATCGCATAGACTTCACCCAAGTCTTCCCAAAGGTTCTACTTGGCACAAACACTAATTAAAACATAAAACCACATCTAAACATAGGCTATATAAATTATTTATTACTAAACAGGAGCAAAAAGCAAAGAACAAAAATAAAATTGGGTTGCCTCCCAACAAGCACTAAAGTTTAACGCCCCTAGCTAGGCATGATGATTTCAAATGATGCTAACATAAAAGGTAAGAATTGAATCATAAAGAGAGCATCATGAAGAATATGACTAGCACATTTAAGTCTAACCCAATTCCTATGCATAGGGATTTTGTGAGCAAAGAACTTGTGGGAATAATAATCAACTAGCATAGGAAGGCAAAACTAGCATAAGTTCAAAACTTTAAGCACATAGAGAGTAAACTTGATATTATTGCAATTCCTACAAGCATATGTTCCTCCCTCATAATAATTTTCAGTAGAATCATGAAATATAACCATCACATAAGGCATTCTTTTCATGATCTACAAGCATAGATTTTTTATTACTCTCCACATAAGCAAATTTCTTCTCATGAATAGTAGTGGGAGCAAACTCAACAAAATAATTATCGTGTGAAGCATAATCCAATGGAAAATTAAAATCATGATCACAAGTTTCATGGTTATCTTTATTCTTTATGGCATACGTAACATCACAGTAATCATCATAAATAGGAGGCATGCTTTCATCATAATAAATTTTCTCATCAAAACTTGGGGGATAAAAAATATCATCTTCATCAAACATAGCTTCCCCAAGCTTGTGGCTTTGCATATCATTAGCATCATGGGTATTCAAAGAATTCATACTAACAACATTGCAATCATTCTCATCATTCACATATTTTATGCTAAGCATTCTATGTAATTCTTCTTCTAGCACTTGAGCACAATCTTCATTCCCATCATTTTCACGAAAGACATTAGAAAGATGAAGCATATGTGGCAACCTTAATTCCATTTTTTGTAGTTTTCTTTTATAGAAGAAACTAGTGATAAAACAAGAAACAAAAAGATTCGATTGCAAGATCTAAAGATATACCTTCAAGCACTCACCTCCCCGGCAACGGCGCCAGATAAGAGCTTGATGTCTACTACACAATCTTCTTATTGTAGACGTTGTTGGGCCTCCAAGTGCAAAGGTTTGTAGGACAGTAGCAAATTTCCCTCAAGTGGATGACCTAAGGTTTATCAATCCGTGGGAGGCGTAGGATGAAGATGGTCTCTCTCAAACAACCCTGCAACCAAATAACAAAGAGTCTCTTGTGTCCCCAACACACCCAATACAATGGTAAATTTTATAGGTGCACTAGTTCGGCGAAGAGTTGGTGATACAAGTGTAATACGGATAGTACATATGAGTATTTGTAATCTGAAAATATAAAAACAGCAAGGTAACAAGTGGTAAAAGTGAGCGTAAACGGTATTGCAATGCTAGGAAACAAGGCCTAAGGTTCATACTTTCACTAGTGCAAGTTTTCTCAACAATAATAACATAACTGGATCATATAACTATCCCTCAACATGCAGCAAAGAGTCACTCCAAAGTCACTAATAGCAGAGAACAAACGAAGAGATTATTGTAGGGTACAAAACCACCTCAAAGTTATCCTTTCTTATCGATCTATTCAAGAGTCTGTAGTAAAATAACACGAAGCTATTCTTTCCGTTTGATCTATCATAGAGTTCATACTAGAATAACACCTTAAGACACAAATCAACCAAAACCCTAATGTCACCTAGATACTCCAATGTCACCTCAAGTATCCGTGGGCATGATTATACGATATGCATCATGATACGTCCATTTTGCATCATGCTTTTATATCGATATTTATCGCATTATGGTCTGTTATTTCACGATATGTCACAATACTTATGTCTATTCTCTCTTATCTTACAAGGTTTACCATGAAGAGGGGGAATGCCGGCAGTTGGAATTCTGGCTGGAAAAGGAGCAAATATTGGAGACCTATTCTGTGCAACTCCAAAAGTCCTGAAACTCCACAGAATATCTTAAAATAAATAAAGAAAAATTGTCGCCAAAGATGAAGGCCAGGGGGCCCACACTCTGCTCACGAAGGTGGGGGCGCGCCCCTCCCCCCTGGGCGTGCCCCCTACCTCGTGGGCCCCTGGTGGCTCTCCCATCTTCTCCTATATGAAGTCTTTCGATGAGGAAAAAATCATAAGCAACCTTTCGGGACGAGACTCCGCCGCCACGAGGCGGAACCTTGGCGGAACCAATCTAGGGCTCCGGCAGAGCTGTTCGGCCGGGGACACTTCCCTCCGGGAGGGGGAAATCATCACCATCGTCATCACCAACGCTCCTCTCATCGAGAGAGGGCAATCTCCATCAACATCTTCACCAGCACCATCTCATCTCAAAACCCTAGTTCATCTCTTGTATCCAATTCTTGTCTCCAAGTCCGAGATTGGTGCTAGTAGGTTGCTAGTAGTGTTGATTACTCCTTGTAGTTGATGCTACTTGGTTTATTTGGTGGAAGATCATATGTTCATCTCCTATATGCATATTATTACCCCCTCTGATTATGAACATGAATATGCTTTGTGAGTAATTACATTTGTTCCTGAGGACAAGGGAGAAGTCTTGCTATTAGTAGTCATGTGAATTTGGTATTCATTTGATATTTTGATAATGTATGTTGTCCAACCTCTAGTGGTGTTATATGAACGTCGACTACATAACACTTCACCATTATTTGGGCCTAGAGGAAGGCATTGGGAAGTAATAAGTAGATGATGGGTTGCTAGAGTGACAGAAGCTAAAACCCTAGTTTATGTGTTGCTTCGTAAGGGGCTGATTTGGATCCATATGTTACATGCTATGGTTAGGTTTACCTTAATACTTTTGTTGTAGTTGCGGATGCTTGCAATAGAGGTTAATCATAAGTGGGATGCTTGTCCAAGTAAGGGAAGTACCCAAGCACCGGTCCACCAACATATCAAATTATCAAAGTATCGAACGCGAATCATATGAGCGTGATGAAAACTAGCTTGACGATATTCCCATGTGTCCTCGGGAGCGCTTTTCCTATCATAAGAGTTTGTCCAGGCTTGTCCTTTGCTACAAAAAGGATTGGGCCACCTTGCTGCACTTTATTTACTTTTGTTACTTGTTGCTCGTTACAATTTATCTTATCACAAAACTATCTGTTACCACTTATTTCAGTACTTGCAGAGAATACCTTGCTGAAAACCGCTTATCATTTCCTTTTGCTCCTCGTTGGGTTCGACACTCTTACTTATCGAAAGGACTACGATATATCCCCTATACTTGTGGGTCATCAAGACTCTTTTCTGGCGCCGTTGCCGGGGAGTGTAGCGCCTTTGGTAAGTGGAATTTGGTAAGGAAAAATTTATATAGTGTGCTGAAATTTTCTGTCACTTGTTACTATGGAAAGTGAATCTCTGAGGGGCTTGTTCGGGGTATCTTCACCCCGTCCAGTAGAGAAAAGAGTTGCTCCTCAACCTACTGAACCTATTGAAAAGAAACTCCTTTTGAATTTCCTTCGGGTATTATGGAAAAACTGCTGGCTAATACTTTTACAGGAGATGGAACAAAGCATCCCGACGAGCATCTACGCTATGTGGATGATATTTGTGGATTATTTAAGCTTGCAGGTATACCCGATGATGTTGTTAAGAAGAAGGCTTTCCCTTTATCTTTGGAGGGAGACGCATTGACATGGTATAGGCTATGTGATGATACGAGATCATGGAACTATAAAAGAGTGATATTGGAATTTCATCAAAAGTATTACCCTATGCATCTTGTTCATCGTGATCGCAATTATATATATAATTTTTGGCCTCGCGAAGGAGAAAGCATCGCTCAATCTTGGGGGAGGCTTAAATCAATGTTATATTCATGCCCCAATCATGAGCTTCCAAGAAAAAAAATTATGCAAAGTTTTTATGCTCGGCTTTCTCATAATAATCAAACTATGCTCGATACTTCTTGTGTTGGCTCCTTTATGATGAAGACTATTGAATTCAGATGGAATTTATTGGATAGAATTAAACGCAACTCTGAAGATTGGGACCTCGACGAAGGTAAGGAGTCAGGTATGACACCTAAGTTTGATTGTGTTAAATCTTTTATGGATACCGATATTTTCCGTAAGTTTAGCACTAAATATGGACTTGACTCTGAGATAGTAGCTTCTTTCTGTGAATCCTTTGCTACTTATGTTGATCTCCCCAAGGAGAAGTGGTTTAAATATCATCCTCCCATAGA
Organism: Triticum aestivum; assembly: GCF_018294505.1. NCBI lineage: Eukaryota > Viridiplantae > Streptophyta > Magnoliopsida > Poales > Poaceae > Triticum > Triticum aestivum. The sequence goes on along the minus strand of NC_057801.1, from coordinate 533,343,657 downwards.
AGTAAAAGTAGCTGCACCTATTAAAGTTGAAGAAGAGACTATCATTTATAATGATCCTATTGTTCCCACCTCTTATGTTGAGAAACCACCTTTCCCTGTTAGAGTAAAGGATCATGCTAAAGCTTCAACTGTTGTTCGTAAAAGCAATACTAGAACTTATACACCTCCTGAGAAAGTCAAAGTAGAACCTAATATTGCTATTGTTAAAGATATCTTGTTTGATAATATTGATGGGCATGTCATTCAATTCTCTGGTGAAACTGCTAGAATTGCTAAACCCTGTGATAGAGATAAACATAGACCTGTGGTAGGCGTGCTTGTTATTTCTGTTAAAATAGGAGATATTGGTATCATGGCTTATGTGATATGAGTGCTAGTGCTAGTGTTATACCCATTGACTTATATAAAGAAATTATGCTTGATATCGCACCTGCTGAGTTAGAAGATATTGATGTTACAATTAAACTTGCCAATAGAGATACTATATCTGCAATGGGAATTGTTAGAGATGTTGAAGTCTTGTGTGGAAAAACCAAATATCCTGCTGATTTCCTTGTTCTTGGTTCTCCACAAGATAACTTTTGTCCCATTATTTTTGGTAGACCCTTCTTGAATATTGTTAATGCTACGATAGACTGCAAAAAGAATGCTCTTACTGTTGGCTTGGATGATATGGTTCATGAGTTTAATTTCTCTAAATTTAGTAAACAACATCGTGAGGAAGAATTGCCTAGTAAGGATGAAATTATTGGTCTTGCTTCTATTGCCGTACCTCCTAGTGATCCTTTAGAACACTATTTGCTAAACCATGAAAATGAGATGTTCATGAATGAAAGAAGGGAAATAGATGAAGTATTCTTTAAACAGGAACCTATTCTGCAACACAATTTGCCTGTTGAAATCCTAGGGGATCCTCCTCCACCCAAGGGTGATCCCGTGTTTGAGCTCAAACCATTGCCTGATAATCTTAAATATGCTTATCTTGATGAAAAGAAAATATATCCTGTTATTATTAGTGCTAACCTTTCAGAGCATGAAGAAGAAAGATTATTGAAAACTCTGAAGAAGCACCGTTCCGCTATTGGATATACTCTTGATGATCTTAAGGGCATTAGTCCCACTCTATGACAACATAAAATAAATTTGGAAGCGGATGCCAAACCAGTTCGTGATCCTCAACGACGTTTGAATCCTAAAATGAAAGAAGTGGTAAGAAAAGAAATACTCAAGCTTCTGGAGGCACGTATAATTTATCCCATTGCTGATAGTTAGTGGGTAAGTCCTGTCCATTGTGTCCCTAAGAAGGGAGGTATTACTGTTGTTCCTAATGATAAAGATGAATTGATCCCGCAAAGAATTATCACAGGTTATAGGATGGTAATTGATTTCCACAAGTTAAATAAAGCTACTAAGAAAGATCATTACCCCTTACCTTTTATTGATCAAATGCTAGAAAGATTATGCAAACATACACATTATTGCTTTCTAGATGGTTATTCTAGTTTCTGTCAAATACCTGTGTCGGCTAAGGATCAATCAAAGACTACTTTTACATGCCCTTTTGGTACTTTTGCTTATAGACGTATGCCTTTTGGTTTATGTAATGCACCTGCTACCTTTCAAAGATGCATGATGGCTATATTCTCTGATTTTTGTGAAAAGATTTGTGAGGTTTTCATGGACGACTTTTCCGTCTATGGTTCCTCTTTTGATGATTGCTTGAGCAATCTTGATCGAGTTTTGCAGAGATGTGAAGAAACTAATCTTGTCTTGAATTGGGAAAAGTGTCACTTTATGGTTAATGAAGGTATTGTCTTGGGGCACAAAGTTTCTGAAAGAGGTATTGAAGTTGATAAAGCCAAGGTTGATGCTATTGAAAAGATGCCATGTCCCAAGGACATCAAAGGTATAAGAAGTTTCCTTGGTCACGTTGGATTTTATAGGAGGTTCATTAAGGACTTCTCAAAAATCTCTCGTCCTCTGACTAATTTATTACAAAAAGATGTACCATTTGTCTTTAATGATGACTGTGTAGAAGCATTTGAAATACTTAAGAAAGCATTAGTCTCTGCACCTATTTGAAAGTGCAACTATCCCTAGGTGGTTTTGGTAATTCATAACAACATATAGCTCATTGAGCTAATGCTATTCCAAGACTATTATTTCAGGAAAGCTCAATGAATGGCATGGCATGGATGATGAAAGTGGATCCCTCAAAATACTAATGACAAAGGATTGGCTCAATCTCAAAATCTCAAGACTCTTCATTTTATATTTTAGTGATCCAAGATCACATTGAGTCTATAGGAAAAGCCAATACTATCAAGGAGGGATGAGGTGTTGCTTAATGAGCCTCTTGCTTCATGTGCTTGGTGATATGCTCCAAAAACCCTCAACTACTTTCTCACATCCACAAATGACCTAAACCTAAAGCCAAAATCGGTCACACCGATTCTTTCTATCCAGCGCCACCGAGTTCTAATGTCATAGCCACTGCCACAAACCCTAGGCAAATCGGTCCTGCCGTTAGGGATCTCGGTCTCACCGAGATGGGATTGTAATCTCTCTGTTTCCCTTCGTAACATTTCGGTCTAACCGAAGTGAGCGATCGGTCCCACCGAGATTGCAATGTAAACTCTCTGTTTCCCTTTTGTAACATTTCGGTCTCACCGAAAAGAGCAAATTGGTCCCACCGAGTTTACCTGACCAACTCTCTGGAAAGCCTATTACCAAAATCGGTCTCACCGAGTTTGTGTGATCGGTCTTACCGAGATTACGTTATGCCCTAACCCTAACCGAATCGGTCCTACCGAGTTGCATGTCAGTCCCACCGAAAATCCTAACGGTCACTAGGTTTATCAAATCGGTCTGACCGAGTCTTTTGAATTGGTCCCACCGAGTTTGGTAAATTGTGTGTAACGGTTAGATTTTGTGTGGAGGCTATATATACCCCTCCACCTCCTCTTCATTCGTGGAGAGAGCCATCAGAACAAACCTACACTTCCAACTTACCATTTCTGAGAGAGAACTACCTACTCATGTGTTGAGGCCAAGATATTCCATTCCTACCATATGAATCTTGATCTCTAGCCTTCCCCAAGTTGCTTTCCACTCAAATCTTCTTTCCACCAGATCCAAATCCTATGAGAGAGAGTTGAGTGTTGGGGAGACTATCATTTGAAGCACAAGAGCAAGAAGTTCATCATCAACGCACCATTTGTTACTTCTTGGAGAGTGGTGTCTCCTAGATTGGCTAGGTGTCACTTGGGAGCCTCCGACAAGATTGTGGACTTGAACCAAGGAGTTTGTAAGGGCAAGGAGATCGCCTACTTCATGAAGATCTACCGCTAGTAAGGCAAGTCCTTCGTGGGCGACGGCCATGGTGGGATAGACAAGGTTGCTTCTTCGTGGACCCTTCGTGGGTGGAGCCCTCCGTGGACTCGCGCAACCGTTACCCTTTGTGGGTTGAAGTCTCCATCAACGTGGATGTACGATAGCACCACCTATCGGAACCACGCCAAAAACATCTGTGTCTCCAATTGCGTTTGAATCCTCCAAACCCTTCCCTTTACTTTCTTGCAAGTTGCATGCTTTAGTTTCCGCTGCCTATATACTCTTTGCATGCTTGCTTGAATTTTGTGATGATTGCTTGACTTGTCCTAAGATAGCTAAAATCTGCCAAACTCTAAAATTGGGAAAAGGTTAAGTTTTTAATTGGTCAAATAGACTAATCACCCCCCCTCTAGACATACTTCAAGGTCCTACAAGTGGTATCAGAGCTTTGGTCTCCATTTGCTTTGATTTCCATAGCTTTTGGTGGTCATAGCCTTGGTTTCACAACCTAGGAGAGTATGGCGTCTAGCGAGGGAAATTATCACCGTAGAGGTCCTTACTTTGATGGTACTAATTTTGCTAGTTGGAAGCATAAGATGAAAATGCATATTCTCGGACATAACCCCGCCGTTTGGGAAATTATTTGTATTGGCTTGCAAGGTGAATTCTTTGATGGGAGAGAGCCGAACCGTGAAGCTAATGTGGAAGAATTGAAGATGTTACAATACAACGCTCAAGCTTGTGACATCATCTTCAACAGATTGTGCCCCGAAGAATTCAACAAAATCAGCCGTCTTGAGAATGCAAAGGAAATTTGGGATACTTTGATTGATATGCATGAAGGTACCGACTCCATCAAGGAATCCAAGTTGGATGTGCTCCAAAGTCAGCTTGACAAGTTCAAAATGAAGGATGGTGAAGGCGTAGCTGAAATGCACTCTAGGCTTGCACTTATCACAAATGAGATTGCCGACTTAGGGAGTGAAGAGATGACCGACAAATTCATCATCAAAAAGATCCTAAGAGCATTGGATGGAAAGTATGATACCGTGTGCACATTGATCCAAATGATGCCAAACTACAAAGATCTCAAGCCAACGGAAGTCATTGGAAGAATTGTTGCTCATGAGATGTCACTTAAGGATAAGGAGGAACTTCATAACAAGTCAAGTGGTGCTTACAAAGCCTCAAGTGAAGCCCCCACATCACCAAGTGAGAAAAAACCTTCAATGAAGAATTGAGCTTAATGGTGAAGAACTTCAACAAATTCTACAAGTGTAGAAGCAAAGAAAGAAGCTCCAAGTCAAGGTCTTACAATGATAAAAGATCTTCTAGTCGAGAGCGAAATTGCTACAATTGTGGGAGACCCAGACACTATTCCAACGAGTGTACGGCACCCTACAAAAGAAGAGAAGATTTTCCAAAAAGAAGAAGCAAAAGAGAAGAATCACCACCGAGAGAGAGGAGGAGTAGAGATGATCGTTATGAACGAAGACCCTCACGGAGAAGCAAGGATTCGGAAAGGAAGGACAAGTCATCAAGGAGCTACACAAAACGAAGACATCAAGCTCATGTTGGTGAATGGGTATCCGGCTCCGACCCCGACAATCACTCCGAGAGAAGCTATCACTCTGACTCCAAATATACTCAAGATGAAGGTGTTGCCGGTCTAGCACTTGTGTCAACCAACTCCTATGACATATTTGATTCACCAAATGAAGGAATTGGAAGATGCTTCATGGCCAAAGGTCCAAAGGTAACACATCCTGAATATGTTGATTTCGATAGTGATGAAGATGACTTACTTGTGGATGATGATTTACTTGTTAACAACTCTAGTGATGAATACTATGATGAAACGTCAATTAATCATGCTAATCAAGATAAAACGAATGACAATGATAAGGAGAAGATTGAGCTTCTAACTAAAGAACTGAACACTCTTAAGTTTGCTCATGAAACTATCTTCGAAGATCATCGAGAACTTTCAAGGGCTCATGAGAAGTTACGCTTTGAAAAGCTCAATCTTGAGCAAGAGCATGAGTTCTTAAAAGCAATCAATGATGATCTCTGTAAGAAAAGCTCTTCTTACATTGCCAAGCGTTTACTCTTATCTACTTACATGCCTCAAGTAAAGTCTAGTAACAAGTACAAGAAGGATCCTTCCTCTAGTAGTAACAATAATAATGTCAAATCCAATATTGTTGCTTCTAGTAGTTCTCTTGATTCCACTAATGATTCTCTTAGCCAAGTTACACTTGAGCAAGAACATAGCTTATTGAAGGGAATTATAGAGAAAGGTGTTTACAAGAGCCTTGCCGGGAGTAAGCAATTCGAGGAAGTTGTACGCAAGCAAGGAAGGCACCAGGAGAATCAAGGTGTTGGTTTTGAACGAAAGTTCAATGCCAATGGAGTTGAGTGGGAAGAAGATCAATACCCCAAGACGAAGTTTGTTCCTCAACAAGAGAAGTATGATCCTACTTCCTTCAAAGGAACACAAGCACAAGATGATCTTCCACCACAAGACCACAAGAACAAAGGCAAGGACAAGCTTCAAGAAGAGATTGATGCATTTGAAGAAGCACCTAAGGTCTCGGTCAAGTGGGTTCCCAAGACTACGTCAAGTTCTACTACATCAAGTACAACTACAACTCCAAGGATTCCCATCAAGATGATGTGGATCCCGAAGAAGAAGAACTAGAGAGTTCTTGAGGGTGACTCCGCCAACATTCTTCACTCATATCATTATGGCAAGAACAAGTGCAATCAACTTCCACATCTTGCACTAGTTCAAGGAGTCACAAACCCTCATGTTGGTAAGGCAAGGGACAAGGTAACCTAATGATTTCAGGGACATCATCTTGTGTGTGCTTCACTCTATGTCTATGGATATTCTTGTTTGTTCCTTGTGGGACTAACCCATGTAGGTAAGTTGAAAGTGCAACTCACTCCAAAGGATTGCTCCAATTGATCTACATCAACATTGAACATCCACATCTTCAACACCTACATGAAGTCATCATCGACAAAACCCAAGGTCAGTTCATCCCTATAAAAGGGGATCTCACATCTAGGGGGAGCTTAACTCTAAGAATTGAGTCAAAGCAACTCTAATGGTGTGAACACATCAATGCATTATGTAAAGGTGGTAACCCCACTTGAGCTTAAACGATGAGTATGACCTATGATCAAATGTTTTTCATTTGACTCCTAAGTCAATATACTCATATATAGATGACCTAGTCATCGCCAATTGTTTGATAGATGCTAGAATTGGTTGTGCATGTTTTGCCACATATTTCATTTGCCATCTTATTGTGTGAGCATGTTGGTGCATATTTTACTCATTCAAGGACATCCACTTGTTGTTTTGAGTGATTGGCTTCCTTTTCTTTTTGCCAAGTGGATGGACAAGAATCCCTAAGAACCTTCTCTAACTATCTATGCTTTTCTCGTCTCAAACTCTATTCATGCTACATCACAAAATTTGATCAAGTCAGATTCGAACCACTCTGTGTGAGGAGCACTCGGAGTCCCCGATTCGTCATAGACTTAAACTTCCAAAACTTCTTTGTGATTCTCGGTCTGGCCGATTCCTCCATTTCGGTCCTACCGAGATCACTAAGTCGATCTAGGTTTTTAATCTCGGTGCAACCGATTTGAACTTTTCGGTGACACCGAGTTGTTGTAACTGTACACAGTTATGCATCTCGGTGCCACCGAGTTGTCCCACTCGGTCACACCGACGGGGTCGGGCTATATATAGTAACGGGCAAAAATTTGGAAATTTCTCCGAACCTCTTCGCCCACGCAATAGCTCGCACTGCCATCAGGGTCTCCGGATCGTCTCCTCGTCGCCAGCCGCCTCCTGTCGCTGTTCTCCGCCACCGTCAATGGATTTCACCCCCGTTGTTGCTGCCGTAGCGAGTTCATCGCCAAGCTAGGGTATGGACTCGATCACAGTGCTATCCTCAACCGATTCCTAGCACATTGTGTTCTTAATGATTCTTGCCACGATTGAAACACTCCTATCCATTCAATGCAATCCTTAGATTAGATGAGATTCGAAAATTTAGGGTTAGGTTTCCGCCGAAACCATCTCGGACCCACCGAGTTGAAAAACTCGGTCCCACCGATTTGGCTAATGCCATTGCACTAGTAACTCTCGGTCTGACCGAGAATTGCTAATTGGTGAGATCGAGTTTAGGACTTTGTGAAACCCTAGCAGTCTCGGTGCCACTGAACTGTGACTCGGTCCAACCGAGTTCATCAGTTTAGGTTCCAAAACTGCTTCGGTATCACCGAGTTTGAAAATTGGTTGATCCGAAATGCTTTCTGTGGAAAACTAAAACTGAATTTTTGAACCATTCTTTTGCAAAAATCTCTGCATTTTGTGATGCTCATCCACTCTATGTCATCTATAACTCTTCACAGGGTCAGCAGTCAGTGATTTGCAGCATGTCAGACCAAAGTGATAGTCAGAACAGGTCAGTAGAGCACAATCACATGAGTGAGGGCACTAGTCCCTCTAGCACTTCAGATGAAGGCAGCAGGAGCACCCCAAGCAATCTGCCTAAAGCTGCCACCAGGACAAGGAAGAAGAGAACCTCAGATTCTGAGGATGAGGATTATAGAGCAGAAGAGGATGAGGCTACCTCCAAGAAGGTAGTGCTCAAAAAGGAGTATGCCTCAGCACAGAACACTAAACCTGGACTCAATAGGAAGGTTCCTACCAAGAGGACACCTATGCTGAAGGTCAGAGGATCTACTCAAGTGCCTGAAAAGACTGAACCCAAAGAGGCACCTGCAAAGAGAGTCACAACTTCCAAACCCAAGAAAGTTCCCACTGGAGAAACTATGAAGTTTACCATTGAATCAGAAGATGAAGCTGCTGCTCAGGATAAGAAGAAGAAAAGAGCCAGAACCACTACTTTCTAGGTTCTTGGAAATCCCTCAATGAGGAGAGACTCTGAAGAGGAAGAAGAGGTTACTGCACCAGCACCCAAGGCACAAAAGCTTATGGGTGATGCTATTAGATCAGGGGCTGCAACATCAAAGCCCAAGGAAGCACCCAAAGCTGCCCCCAAGCCCAAGCTTACACCAAAGAGGAATACCAGGAGTATTCCAGCTGCTGAGAAGAACAAGGCCCCAGTGCCTGAAGTTGCTGATGAGGAAGATGAAGAAGGACAAGTCCTGAGGAAGCTCAAGCCCAAGATACCAGACCACAATGATGCCCATCCTGTGGCTGAGGACATGAAGATCAGAAGAGACTCAGGGTTGAGGCTATGGAGGATGACAGATCCATATGCCACAAGGAGAAGAACTGCTATTGACTACAGGTTCCATACAAAGGAATAGCAGGACTTCTATGAGACAATCTTGTTGGACAAGAAGCCCATAGTGTGTGATATGAGGTGGGTCGACTGGACCTACATGAAAGATAATGAAGAACACTATCCTGGAGTGCAAGACAGTTTTTTTGCTTGTGGAGTTGCAGATTTTGTTGGGCAAAAGCTCACCAACTGGAATGATGAATTCATTATGCAATTCTACTCCACAGCACACTTCTATCCAGATGGGAGGATAGTTTGGATGTCTGAAGGTACAAGGTACCAGTCAACTATTGAGGAATGGGCAAAACTGATCAATGCCCCAAAGGAAAGTGAAGATGACTTGGATGTCTATGCCAAGAACAAGATGGACCACAATTCCATGGCACACATGTACAAGGAGATCCCAGACAAAGCTATTGAGACACATAAGTTTGGGTCAGTCCACTTTCTTCTGTCAGGGCTGCCAACTATCAGTTGGATCCTAAGGCATGCTCTGTTACCTAAGTCTGGTGACCACAACATGATTAGAGGGCATGCAATCAACATGTTGCATTTGTTTGATGTGCCACAGAGAATTTAAGGTCATGAGCCTTATGGTAGAGACCATTAAGAGGACTGCAGCAGACCAGAAGAGAAGTTGTGGATATGCCCCTCAGATTCAGGAGTTGATTAACTCAAAGATGGGCACAGGAAAATATCTATTGGATAAGGAACATTTTCCTCTCTATCTAGACTTTGAGGACAATCAAGTTGTCATGAATGAGAATGAACCATCATCAGTACAAGCTCAAGAGAAGAAGGAGAAGGCAAGGAAAGAAAAGGCTACCAAGATGCCAACTCAAGAGGAGGCATCTGAATACTTTTTGAAGAACAAGTAGGAGCAGCTTGGTTACTTGATAGCATCAACACTGAGGATTGAGAAGGGATTGGTCACCCTCACTCAGAATCAGGAGAGCTTGGAAAGAATCATGGAACAAAAATTCCATGATCTAGATGTCAAAGTAACTGAGATTCAGTTAGTTGTGGAGCAGCTACAGGATGACATGCAGGAGAGGAAGGGCAAGACAATCACTAATGTATTTGCCAGAGTGCCTAGAGCTCAGAGGTCAGCTGTAGTGCCTGTGACAGACACCAGAGCCACATCATCTGCACCAGCTATAGCTCCTACAGCTCCAATGCAACCAGCTCCAGCACCAACTCCTCCAGCTCCATCCACTTCAACTAAAGCCTTCGTTCTTGGAGTTATCCGGACACCACCACCTAAAGATCAAGCCTGAGAGTCGATCTAGCACTATGCATTTTCTATGAACTTTTTGGTAACTTGTTTCCAAAGGGGGAGAAAAATGTATAGATCATAGGCTTCGAGAGAGAGAGCGTGTTGCTTTTGTTCTCTCTTGCTTTGGTGGTTAAACTTTGTTTGATTTTGATTGCTTGAGATACTATGATGTTTGTGAGACATTGATGATCATGTGTTTGATCATAAGCTACACTTATGCATGTTTGATGATATTATCTTACCTATCCATATGTGATCATTCACTTTGCTTGGTGATGAGTGCATGTATTCAATCTTTATCATTTTGAGCGCTCCACCAAGATGTATGTGACATGGAAGAGTAACCCATGAGCCTAACTCCTTGTGCATTTGCAGTCCAAAGCAAATCCGTTTCCCTTTTGTAACATTTCGGTCTCACCGAGAAGAGCAAATCGGTCCCACCGAGTTTACCTGACCAACTCTCTGGAAAGCCTATTACCAAAATCGGTCTCACCGAGTTTGTGTGATCGGTCTTACCGAGATTACGTTATGCCCTAACCCTAACCGAATCGGTCCTACCGAGTTGCATGTCAGTCCCACCAAAAATCCTAACGGTCACTAGGTTTATCAAATCGGTCTGACCGAGTCTGTTGAATTGGTCCCACCGAGTTTGGTAAATTGTGTGTAACGGTTAGATTTTGTGTGGAGGCTATATATACCCCTCCACCTCCTCTTCATTCGTGGAGAGAGCCATCAGAACAAACCTACACTTCCAACTTACCATTTCTGAGAGAGAACTACCTACTCATGTGTTGAGGCCAAGATATTCCATTCCTACCATATGAATCTTGATCTCTAGCCTTCCCCAAGTTGCTTTCCACTCAAATCTTCTTTCCACCAGATCCAAATCCTATGAGAGAGAGTTGAGTGTTGGGGAGACTATCATTTGAAGCACAAGAGCAAGGAGTTCATCATCAGTGCACCATTTGTTACTTCTTGGAGAATGGTGTCTTCTAGATTGGCTAGGTGTCACTTGGGAGCCTCCGACAAGATTGTGGAGTTGAACCAAGAAGTTTGTAAGGGCAAGGAGATCGCCTACTTCGTGAAGATCTACCACTAGTGAGGCAAGTCCTTCGTGGGCGGCGGCCATGGTGGGATAGACAAGGTTGCTTCTTCGTGGACCCTTCGTGGGTGGAGTCCTCTATGGACTCGCGCAACCGTTACCCTTCGTGGGTTGAAGTCTCCATAAACGTGGATGTACGATAGCACCACCTATCGGAACCACGCCAAAAACATCCGTGTCTCCAATTGCGTTTCAATCCTCCAAACCCTTTCCTTTACTTTCTTGCAAATTGCATGCTTTAATTTCCGCTGCATATATACTCTTTGCATGCTTGCTTGAATTGTGTGATGATTGCTTGACTTGTCCTAAGATAGCTAAAATCTGCCAAACTCTAAAATTGGGAAAAGGTTAAGTTTTTAATTGGTCAAGTAGTCTAATCACCCCCCCTCTAGACATACTTCAAGGTCATACACTATTGTTCAGCCACCTGATTGGAATTTACCCTTTGAAATTATGTGTGATGCTAGTGATTATGCTGTAGGTGCTGTTCTAGGGCAAAGAGTTGATAAGAAATTAAATGTTATCCATTATGCTAGTAAGACTCTAGAGAATGCTCAAAGAAATTATGCTACTACTGAAAAGGAACTCTTAGCAGTTGTGTTTGCCTGTGATAAATTCAGACCCTATATTGTTGATTCTAAAGTAACTATTCACACCGATCATGCTGCTATTAAATATCTTATGGAAAAGAAAGATGCTAAACCTAGACTTATTAGATGGGTTCTCTTGCTGCAAGAATTTGATTTGCATATTATTGATAGAAAAGGAGCTGAGAACCCAGTTGCAGACAACTTATCTAGGTTAGAGAATGTTCTTGATGACCCACTACCTATTGATGATAGCTTTCCTGATGAACAATTAAATGTCATAAGCACTTCTCATAGCACTCCATGGTATGCTGATTATACTAATTATATTGTTGCTAAATTTGTACCACCTAGCTTCACATACCAACAAAAGAAAAAGTTCTTTTATGATTTGAGACTTTACTTTTGGGATGATCCACATCTTTATAAAGAAGGAGTAGATGGTGTTATTAGACGTTGTGTACCTGAGCATGAACAGGAACAGATCCTACGCAAGTGTCACTCCGAAGCTTATGGAGGACACCACGCTGGAGATAGAACTGCACATAAGGTATTGCAATCTGGTTTTTATCGGCCTACTCTCTTCAAGGATGCCCGTAAGTTTGTTTTGTCTTGTGATGAATGTCAAAGAATTGGTAATATTAGTAGACGTCAAGAAATGCCTATGAATTATTCACTTGTTATTGAACCATTTGATGTTTGGGGCTTTGATTATATGGGACCTTTTCCTGCCTCTAATGGATATACACATATTTTAGTTGCTGTTGATTACGTTACTAAGTGGGTAGAAGCTATTCCAACTAGTAGTGTTGATCATAACACTTCTAGTAAAATTCTTAAGGAAGTTATTTTTCCGAGGTTTGGAGTCCCTAGATATTTAATGACTGAGTGTGGTTCACACTTTATTCATGGTGCTTTCCGTAAAATGCTTGCTAAATATGACGTTAATCATAGAATTGCATCTCCATACCACCCGCAATCTAGTGGTCAAGTAGAATTGAGTAATAGAGAGCTCAAATTAATTTTGCAAAAGACTGTTAATAGGTCTAGAAAGAATTGGTCCAAGAAACTTGATGATGCGTTATGGGCCTATATAACTGCATATAAGAATCCGATGGGTATGTCTCCGTATAAAATGGTTTATGGAAAAACATGTCACTTACCTCTTGAATTAGAACATAAGGCATATTGGGCTATTAAAGAGCTCAACTATGATTTCAAACTTGCCGGTGAGAAGAGGTTATTTGATATTAGCTCACTTGATGAATGGAGAACCCAAGCCTATGAAAATGCCAAGTTATTTAAAGAAAAAGTTAAAAGATGGCATGACAAAAGGATACAAAAGCGTGAGTTTAATGTAGGTGATTATGTATTGCTATACAACTCTCGTTTAAGATTTTTCGCAGGAAAACTTCTCTCCAAATGGGAAGGTCCTTACGTTATCGAGGAGGTCTATCGTTCCGGTGCCATAAAAATCAACAACTTCGCAGGCACAAATCTGAAGGTGGTAAACGGTCAAAGGATCAAACACTATATCTCAGGTAATCCTATAAAGGTTGACTAATATTATTGAAACCGTAACCCCGGAGGAGTACATAAGGGACACTTTCCAGAACATTCCAGACTCCGAAAAGGAATAGGTATGTGGTACAGTAAGTAAACCAACTCCAAAACAATTTTTAAGGCAATATTTCTCCGTTTTGGAATATTTAGAAAAATAGAAAAATAAGTAGCAGTCCGAGGAGGACACGAGGCCTCCACGAGGGTGGAGGGCGCGCCCTACCCCCCCTGGGCGTGCCCCCCTACCTCGTGAGCACCTCGTGTGCCCTCCGGACTCCGTTTTCTTGCACGATACGTATTTTGGTTGGTAAAAATTCATTATATATTCTCCCGAACGTTTTGACGACCGTATCACGCAAATATCCTCTGTTTTCGTTTCGAACTGTTTCCGTTGCAGATTTGAGGATTCCGGAGACTCGATCATCCTTCTATGAGGGTGAGCCTATGCCATGGAAGGTGGACGACAAGCTTCCATCATCAATAACACCTCCACCGCCAACAACAAAGAAGGAGATATAATCACATGGGTATGGGCACTCCCCTTGGCAACTGCCAAGCTTGGGGGAGGTGCCCCGGTATCGTATCACCATCACAACTCCTATCTTTACCGTTTTTCTTAGTTCGATCCTATTAGTAGTATCTTGATTTAGTAGAATAAAGTCATGGCACGATCTAGTTTTGAGTTTTGCTTTATGATCCCTCTATGCAATCGAGTCTATGAGCTATATATAATAAAGATTAGTGTTGAGTCAAGGGCTTGATTACTTTGCCATGATCTTGGGTGAATAAAGAAAAGAATAAAAAGAAACAAAGAGTTCATATTCATCTTATTGAGAGTAATGACTTCACATAAAAAGAGTATTATGATTGAAAGTTGTTGGGAGTTGGCAAATATAGCTTTGGTCATCGTTGCAATTAATAGGAAGTAATAAGGAGAGAGAGGTTTCACATATAGATATATTATCATTGACATCTTTTATGATTGGGAGCACTCATTAAAATATGACATGCTAAAGAGTTGATGTTGGACAAGGAAGACAACATAATGAGTTATGTTTTCTTACATCTGAGATAAAGTATGTTGTCATGGTTCCTCTAACATGTGGAGCTTGCCTTTCCCCCTCATGCTAGCCAAATTCTCAGCACTAAGTAGAGATACTACTTGTGCTTCCAAATACCCTTAAACCAGTTTAGCCATGAGAGTCCACCATATCTACCTATGGATTGAGTAAGATCCTTCAAGTAAGTTGTCATCGGTGCAAGCAATAAAAATTGCTCTTTAAATATGCATGACTTATTAGTGCAGGGAAATAAGCTTTGTACGAATTTGTTGTGGACGCAATAAAAGCGACGGACTGCATAATAAAGGTTCACATACAAGGGGCAATATAAAGTGACGTTCTTTTGCATTAAGATTTTCTGCATCCAACTATAAAAGCGCATGGCAACCTCTGCTTCCCTCTGCGAAGGGCCTATCTTTTATTATTATCCTCTACTTTATGCAAGAGTCATGGTGATCTTCACCTTCCCTTTTTCATTTTATCCTTTGGCAAGCTCAGCATGTTGGAAAGAACATGATATATATATATCTAATTGGATGTGGGGGAGCATGAATTATTATTGTTGACATTACCCTTGAGGTAAAAGGTTGTGGGGCAAAACTACAAGCCCCTATCTTTCTCTGTGTCCGGTTAAAACTCCGTAACCACAAGTATTGCGTGAGTGTTAGCAATTATGAAGGACTAAGTGATAGTTGAGTATGTGGACTTGCTTTTAAGCTCTGACATAGACTCTTTCCATGTTATGATAAATTGCAATTGCTTCAATGACTGAGGGTATAATTTGTTGGTGCTCAATAAGGTTTATGATTCATATTTTGGCTTTGTGAAAAGAGCATCACTTGAACATGAGTAATCATATGACAAAATCTATATATGTTGCTTTTATGAAATAATCATGATGCCTTCATGTCCGTATTTTATTTTTATCGACTCCTCTACTTCTAAACATGAGGACATATTTATTGTTATCGGCTTTTCGCTTGAGGACAAGCGAGGTCTAAGCTTGGGGGAGTTGATACGTCCATTTTGCATCATGCTTTTATATCGATATTTATCGCATTATGGGCTGTTATTTCACGATATGTCACAATACTTATGGCTATTCTCTCTTATCTTACAAGGTTTAACATGAAGAGGGGGAATGCCGGCAGCTGGAATTCTGGCTGGAAAAGGAGCAAATATTGGAGACCTATTCTGTGCAACTCCAGAAGTCCTGAAACTCCACGGAATATCTTAAAATAAATAAAGAAAAATCATCGCCAAAGATGAAGGCCAGGGGGCCCACACTCTGCTCACGAGGGTGGGGGCGCGCCCCTCCCCCTGGGTGCACCCCCTACCTCATGGGCCCCCTGGTGGCTCTCCGACGCCCATCTTCTCCTATATGAAGTCTTTCCATGAGGAAAAAATCATAAGCAACCTTTCGGGACGAGACTCCGCCACCACGAGGCGGAACCTTGGCGGAACCAATCTAGGGCTCCGGCAGAGCTGTTCTGCCGGGGACACTTCCCTCCGGGAGGGGGAAAACATCACCATCATCATCACCAATGCTCCTCTCATCGGTAGAGGGTAATCTCCATCAACATCTTCACCAGCACCATCTCATCTCAAAACCCTAGTTCATCTCTTGTATCCAATTCTTGTCTCCAAGTCCGGGATTGGTGCTAGTAGGTTGCTAGTAGTGTTGATTACTCCTTGTAGTTGATGCTAGTTGGTTTATTTGGTGGAAGATCATATGTTCAGATCCTATATGCATATTATTACCCCTCTGATTATGAACATGAATATGCTTTGTGAGTAATTACGTTTGTTCCTGAGGACAAGGGAGAAGTCTTGCTATTAGTAGTCATGTGAATTTGGTATTCGTTTGATATTTTGATAAGATGTATGTTGTCCAACCTCTAGTGGTGTTATGTGAACGTAGACTACATAACACTTTACCATTATTTGGGCCTAGAGGAAGGCATTGGGAAGTAATAAGTAGATGATGGGTTGCTAGAGTGACAGAATCTTAAACCCTGGTTTATGCGTTGCTTCGTAAGGGGCTGATTTGGATCCATATGTTTCATGCTATGGTTAGGTTTACCTTAATACTTTTGTTGTAGTTGCGGATGCTTGCAATAGAGGTAAATCATAAGTGGGATGCTTGTCCAAGTAAGGGCAGTACCCAAGCACCGGTCCACCCACATATCAAATTATCAAAGTATCGAACGCGAATCATATGAGCGTGATGAAAGCTAGCTTGACGATATTCCCATGTGTCCTCGGGAGCGCTTTTCCTATCATAAGAGTTTGTCCAGGCTTGTCCTTTGCTACACAAAGGATTGGGCCACCTTGCTGCACTTTATTTACTTTTGTTACTTGTTGCTCATTACAATTTATCTTATCACAAAACTATATGTTACCACTTATTTCAGTACTTGCAGAGAATACCTTGCTGAAAACCGCTTATCATTTCCTTCTGCTGCTCGTTGGGTTCGACACTCTTACTTATCGAAAGGACTATGATAGATCCCCTATACTTGTGGGTCATCACATCACACAATCTCAGATTCATCTATTCAACCAACACAAAGAACTTCAAAGAGTGCCCCAAAGTTTCTACCGGAGAGTCAAGACGAAAACGTGTGCCAACCCCTATGCATAAGTTCACAAGGTCACTGAATCCGCAAGTTGATCACCAAAACATACATCAAGTAGATCACGTGATATCCCATTGTCACCACAGATAAGCACATGCAAGACATACATCAAGTGATCTCAAATCCTTAAAGACTCAATCCGATAAGATAACTTCAAAGGGGAAACTCAATCCATTACAAGAGAGTAGTGGGGGAGAAACATCATAAGATCCAACTATAATAGCAAAGCTCGTGATACATCAAGATCGTGTCAAATCAAGAACATGATAGAGAGAGATCAAACACATAGCTACTAGTACATACCCTTAGCCCCGAGGGTGAACTTCTCCCTCCTCGTCATGGAGAGCGCCAGGATGATGAAGATGGCCACCGGTGAGGGATCCCCCCTCTGACAGGGTGCCGGAACAGAGTCCCGATTGGTTTTTGGTGGTTACAGAGGCTTGCGGTGGCGGAACTCCCGATCTATTGTGCTCCTAGATGTTTTCGGGGTATATGGATATATATAGGCGAAAGAAGTCGGTCAGGGGAGCCACGAGGGGCCCACGAGGGTGGGGGGCGCGCCCAGGGGGGTAGGACGCACCCTGGACCCTCATGGCTTCCTCGAAGCTTCCCTGACGTCTACTCCAAGTCTCCTGGATTACTTCTGTTCCAAAAATAACTCTCCCAAAGGTTTCATTCCGTTTGGACTCCGTTTGATATTCCTTTTCTGTGAAACACTGAAATAGGAAAAAACCAGCAATTTGGGCTGGGCCTCCGGTTAATAGGTTAGTCCCAAAAATAATATAGAAGTGTATAATAAAGCCCATAAACATCCAAAACAGATAATATAATAGCATGGAACAATCAAAAATTATAGATACGTTGGAGACGTATCATGGAGTTGAACCAAGGAGTTTGTAAGGGCAAGGAGATCGCCTATTTAATGAAGATCTACCCAAGTGAGGCAAGTCCTTCGTGGGCGATGGCCATGGTGGGATAGACAAGGTTGCTTCTTCGTGGACCCTTCATGGGTGGAGCCCTCCATGGACTCGTGCAACCGTTACCCTTCATGGGTTGAAGTCTCCACCAACGTGGATGTACAATAGCACCAGCTGTCGGAACCACGCCAAAAATCTCCGTGTCTCCAATTGCGTTTGCACACTCCAATCCCATCCCCTTACTTTCTTGCAAGTTGCATGCTTTACTTTCCACTGCTCATGTACTCTTTGCATGCTTGCTTGAATTGTATTGTGAATGTTTGAAATTGTGCTAATTGCCAACCTCAACTTGAATTTTTTTTAAACGGCTATATTTGCTTGTTGAGGGTCTAATCACCCCCCCCCTCTAGACACCTCTTCTCGATCCTTTCACCATCACAAACAGGTTGGATGGATCAACTATATGCCACGTATACACATTGTCAAAAAGTAGTGCGGTAGACCTTCTTTAACATATGTTAAAAATTAAAAACAAGGACCTCGAGGTTAAATTAGCTAAGGGAATGGGTCATTTAGGTCATTTGACTGAAATGGCCCATCCTATCAGTTAATTTAACATCAACACAACTTCCCATCCAGTCACCCATCTGATGGCTGCTCCAGCCTTAGCACACTTAACTTGAGAGTTTTCTTAGATGAGCTACTGGTGGAACAGCTAGTCCTTGCTGATATAGGATGCCTCTTCGCATCCTTATGGTGTATCCGGATGACCGCAAGTCCCCCAATGGCCAATACATGTTGTGTAGACTGAGGATATCACATACATCTTATTACAAGCAGTCGTCTGTGTTATTATCGGTCTTCACACACATTTCTGATTACAGACCTATTTGCCGCGTATCACACACATCTTGTTATATTGAACCGTTTCTGTTCTCTTGTCTCAATGCAAACAGTTCATCCGAGTGAACCGCATGCCATATATCGCACACACCTTGATCTACCTGACCGTTTCTTTTGTGTTGCCTAATCACGAACAGTACATCCGAGTGAACCCTATGATGTATATCACACACACCTTCATCTGGCTGCCCGTTTCTTTTGCTCCTCTGCATCGCAAACAGTTAATTGAACTAAAACATATGCCCTGCATCACACGGTACCAAAATCTGAACCGTGTTTGATGCATACGTCATCACAAACGTTTTGCACCTTTTTATGGTTTTTTACACCACTGTTTGTGATTATTGCATCGCACACAGTTTTGTCGAAGGGTCTCTGATCGTAGTGCCGCGTTAGCAGCATCCTGCAGTAGTGAATGCTCCAAATAATTTAAAATTGGTTTGTTCTACTATTCAGAAAGAAATTGTGTGTGCTTGTGCTGAAGAAACACTTAAAGCTATCACAGAAGATATTGGAGATGAGTACTTTGCAATATTGGTTGATGAATCTCGGGATGTGTCTCACAAGGAACAAATGGCTCTAGTTATAAGGTATGTTGAGAGGAGGAGATTTGTAATGGAGCTGCTTATTAGACTTACTCGTGTTAGCCAAACAACTTCTCTTACACTAAAACAAGCTATTTATTTGTTGCTCGCAAAGCATGGACGTAGTCCTTCGCAAATCTGTGGACAAGGGTATGATGGAGCTAGCAATATGCAATGCCATTTGAATGGTTTGAAAACCCTAGTGTTGGAGGATTCTAAGTCTGCTCATAGCATCCACTGTTTTGCACATCTACTACAAGTGACACTAGTTGCGGTTGAAAAAAAACATGAATATGTTGTATGGCTATTTGAGTGGATGACTTATATCCTATCCATGATAGGAGGTTCTTTGAAGAATAGGGACATGCTTCACGAGAAACAAGCAAAGAAAATTGAGGAGGCATTGCAATGGGTGAACTTGAAACCAGGAGAGGATTGAATCAAGAACTTGGGCTTAGAAGAGCCGGTGATACTCGATGGGGTTCCTGTTGGGAAACCTAGCATGCAATTTCAAAAAAAATCCTACGCTCACGCAAGATCTATCTAGGAGATGCATGGCAACAAGAGGGGGAGAGTGTGTCCACCTACCTCGTAGACCGAAAGAGGAAACATTTGCTTAACGCGGTTGATGTAGTCAAACTTCGTCTCGTCCTGACCGATCAAGTACTGAACGTACATGGTGCAGAGAGCTGCTATACAAACGGTTTTTAACCCCTTTCCGCGACGGCGTTTGGAACCGTCGCCAAGTGAGTGTGGACGATAGGGGGGTCCTTCCCACACGACCCAAAAACCGTCGGGGATAGGCCCTCCTGGCACACAGGCTGGGGTAAAATGAGTTCGTGTGCGATCTGGCGGGACATCGAAACCCAATTGTTTCCGTTCGTATGTACATCCCACACGGTGAATCCCAGAAAAACATTTCCGCTCGTATGTATATCACACACAGTCTTTTGTGTGGAAACGTTTGTGCAAGGTGTCCTAACACAAACAGTTCTCTGTCAGAAGCCGTCTGTGATTGTTAGTTGATCGAACACGCCTACTTTCTAGAAACCATGCGGGTTGTTTGAGTTCATCGCCCATACTGTTGTCTAAGTAACCATCTGCAATAGAAAACCCCAATAAGCAGGGTAACTAGCCTATTATTGATAATCCATGTACTAATCAAATTGATATTTCTTATAAAAACAAGCCAGATATTTCATATCCGTATAACAGCAACCAACATTTCATAATCGAATTACATCAGATAGCTTCAGCACTCAGTTCTGCCATTACACAACAGCACCAAGTTTCACATGCAACATCAAAAACCTTTGGAAAGTAGCATCATACATGGTAAATAGACAGATGAATCTCATCTGGGAAACTGCAGACGCGGAAGACGAATATTGAGCCTTCAGTGATGTTGAATGTCCTTGCAACTTTAGGCCAGTGGCTATGGAAAATTTCCCACCCAACCTTCGTCCTCTTCAGCAAGACTTCAATATTGTACCGTGGGTGTTGAATGAATACCTTCCTCGCCTCTTGACCATGCAGGTGGTTTGAGAGGTAATCATCGGTGAACTACTTTGAAAAGTACTGAAAACAAAGATATGCAAACAAGGTAAAAGAGTTAGTACCATCCTATAGTTGACTAATGGCGCAAGGGGTAAAAACAAGGTAAAAGAGTTAGTACCATCCTATACTTGACTGATGTCTTCTTCATTGTGCAAACAAAGATCTTGTTGTTATTCATCGCAAGTTTCTTCATCCTAACAATCTTTCTAAGTTTCTAACTTGACTGATATTCATGGACATCCCATCTCCCCATATGCAAAATGGGTCGAACAGTGGGTCTAAGCCTCTAACAGCAGGACCTACATGTGCAAGACCAAATTGTAAGAAACCTAAATATTAGAATGATTCCTGCAACTGCACAATAATGTGCTATTAGCCAAAGGATCATTCTTGGACAAACCTCGATGGTAAACCGCAGTGTCTCCCATTGTTTCCCTGCAACACACATAAGGAAGATCTTGATCAGGTTAACTGAGAGTTGTCATACTATCAGTAGAATATGTATTGAGTACAGCCAAACTCGATTTATTTCACATGCGTAACAATACAAAATTGTACCCACAACAAATGAAAATCAAATTGCAGAACTGAACTAAACAGTTAAATGGACAGCAGACCAAATGAACCAAAATAGTTAACTAAGCACGACATTGCAGAATAGAAACATGTACTAGAATATAAGACAGTTAATAAAATAAAGAATGCTTGAGAACACTACTACGAAATGTAGCAATTGTTGGACCAAACTATTAACTGAACATTACATTTAGAGGACCAAAGTGTTAACTGAACATTACATTTCAGAGGACCAAACTGTAAACTGAACATCAGATTACAGTTAACATTACAGAGGACAAATCATTAGAAGGCATTGGCGATGGCCTCGAGAAAAAAGCACGAACTGTATTTTAAAGTAGACAACCACGTGGCGGTGTCAATAGTGGCCTCGAAGACGAGGTGCTCCTCCAATATCTGGCAGTCGGCACGCATGGTAGCCATAGAGACCTCGTGCGCGCGTGCGGCTGCGATTTGCTTCTTCGTAATGCTAATAAGCTCCACGTTATACTGTGTGCAAAATGGTTGTGGGTGACACTTAATTGGAGAAGGGGGATAGTGATTTCGGCGGAAGGTGTCGCGTCGTCGGTCAGGGCATGTGGGGCGGGAAAGGAGGAGGATGGTGTGGGTGGGGTGTGGATTACCTGACCATATCGACGAGGCCACGTAGCAAGAAGAAGGGTCGGCAGCGAGGAGGCCGCGCAGCAAGAAGAAGGGTCACCGGCGAGGAGGCGGCGCTACAAGAAGAAGGGTCACCGGTGAGGAGGCGGCGCTGCAAGAAGAAGGGTAGCCGGGGAGGAGGCGGCGCTGCAAGAAGAAGGGTCGCCCGGTGAGGAGGCTAAGCTGCCAGTAAGCAGCAGTGAAGGTTTGAACTTGGAAAGCAAGGAGGAAAAGAGGAAATGTGGCTTTTGGTGGGGGGGAGGGGGCGGAGAGATAGATATTTCCGCGGTGGCAAAAAAATTTCGCTCGGTGCCACAAGAAACTGGCATGCAAGTGTGGTTCAAGCGGGGGCGATGGACTGTAGACGACGAAGCTTCCTGCGTAAGCCAGACAAGACGGTGCGCCAAGATATTTTATATCGCATCCCACACGATTCTTTCTAGTAAACTGATTGTGGTATACCTGATTTTTTTCATTATGTCTTTAAAGACAAAATGGTGTTACGAAGGGAAGGATGGTGTTTGAATTGCTAGAACATTTATGTACAGTGAACATGCAACTACATGAGTGTCGTGTTTAAATTTGGAATTATTCTGTGTTTGTTTGGCATTTTTATGTATTAATTGAGTTTCTCGGCCTTTAATGTGCATAATTCAAATTTGAATACAAGCGCATGCTCGAGTGCACCAAAGTTTGTTGAAAACCCACATGTGTGTCTTTGGGTGAATTTATAGGTCCCATGCAAGAAATAGGAATAAAATTCAAACATTTGGGCATCGTTGTCGGTGTCAAAACCGGCGGATCTCCGGTAGGGGGTCCCAAACTGTGTGTCTAAGGCTAATTGTAACAGGAGGCAGGGGACACGATGTTTACCTAGGTTTGGGCCCTCTCTATGGAGGTAATACCCTACTTCCTGCTTGATTGATCTTGATAATATGAGTATTACAAGAGTTGATCTACCACGAGAACGTAGAGGCTAAACCCTAGAAGCTAGCCTATGATTATGATTGTTCTTGTCCTACAGACCAAAACCCTCCGGTTTATATAGACACCGGAGGGGGCTCGGGTTACACAGAGTCAGTTACAGAGAAGGAAATCTACATATTCGAATTGCCAAGCTTGCCTTTAACGCAAAGGAGAGTCCCACCCGGACACGGGATGAAGTCTTCAATCTTGTATCTTCATAGTCCAACAGTCCGTCATAAGTATATAGTCCGGCTATCCGAGGACCCCCTAATCCAGGACTTCCTCAGTAGCCCCTGAACCAGGCTTCAATGACGATGAGTCCGGCGCGCAGATTGTCTTCGGCATTGCAAGGCGGGTTCCTTCTCCGAATACTCCAAAGAAGATCTTGAACACAAGAATCATGTCCGGCTCTGCAAAACAAGTTCCACATACCACCGTAGAGACCACAATATTCCACAAGTCTAATCTGCTGACAACTTTCCCATAGCGTGACATCACGCCGTGGCCCGGTCATTATTTGAACCGTTTTCTCAACCTGCTGCTGCACATCTTGCGAGGCAGTTTTATTGGCACGACTTGTCGAAGCAGAGATCGTGTCCCCTTATCACAGGATTCTCATCAATACAGGTGTGGGTAACCCAACCGCACCATCAACACGGCGCTTGGGGAATAAGCGAGTTTCCAGGGCAAGTGGGGAGGCGCATAGTTTCTACCGCCTTTATAAAGAGATAAGGATTCCCCTTTTTCACCCACGCCTTCTTCCTCCTCTGCTCATCCATTCTCGATCTCCAACGCCCAAGCTTTCACCTTCTTCGCAAAGTCATTCCGAGCATGTCCGGAGCGGGAGGCAAGTCGATGGGCTCTTCCGTTACGGAGGAGGACATCACGAAGCTTCGGGAGGCCAGATACCTGTCCGCAAACATCGTGCACCGGCTTTCGGCTGAAGAGCAGATCATCCCTACCCCGAAACCCCAGGAAAGGGTAGTATTCCTCTCTCACTTCGTCCACAGACTGGGATTCCCTCTCCACCCCTTCGTCCGCATACTTATGTTTTACTATGGGCTGGACTTCCATGATCTGGCCCCTAACTTCATCCTCAACGTCTCGGCGTTCATCGTCGTGTGCGAGGCCTTCCTCCGCATTATGCCCCACTTCGGCCTATGGCTGAAGACCTTCAATGTGAAGCCAACGGTGGTGGGTGGCCAACAAGCGGAGTGCGGGGGCACCATGGTGGGCAAGATTCCCAATGTCACCTGGCCCGAAGGCTCTTTTGTGGAGACCGTGAAGGGGTGGCAATCGGGGTGGTTCTACATCACCGAGCCGCGCGAGACCAACTGGGCGGCGACCCCCAAATTTTGATCTGGCGTCCCCATGCGGCTCACCTCTTGGAAAGAGAAGGGATTAGCCTAGGGCGTAGCGAAAGAGCTGACCGGACTGTAGACATGCATCCGGAATATGATAAGCAAGAAAATCAAGCTCGTCAGCATAGTCTAGGTTATGCTCCTCCGCCGGATCCTTCCATGTCAGAGACGGGTTTGCAATCTGTGGGAGTTCGACCCGGCCGAACACCAGACGCTGCACGAGCTCTTTGGCACGACGCACGAAGACATCTGGAAGGTGCTCTTCAAGGCCACCAAGGTACCACCGCCCATAACCCAAGATCACGTGCTCAGCGCAAAGCGCCCAGCCAATCCGCATACTTTGCAAGATATGCCTTTTACCAGCACATCCGCAGGAGGTATCTAAACCTCCATGCCGATTTTACAGGCCTGGGTAGCGATAGCGGAGCAGATTGACTGTCCAGCTCCGCTGCCTGAAGATCCAGAATCGCCTCTTCTGACGAAGAAGTTGTTTCCGGCGCCCTATGAGGTGCCGGAGAAGAAGGCCAAGAAGAAGGCCGCGGGGACCAGAGAAGGTCTCCGGCACAAGGTTGCATTCGACGTGATGTCCGACGATACCGAGACGCCCTCCTCCTCCAAAGACGAGGAGGAGAAGGAAATCCCTCCCCCACCCCATCGGGGGAGAAAGAAGAGGAAGGCCGCCCCTCCTGGGGAGGCCGAGGTGTCAAGGAAGGGAAAAACCTTCCTTCCGGACCATTCCACCACAGCCACCTACAGCGGCGAGGTGTGGGAGCCCAGGGACAAGCCCCTGGCTAAGTTGTAAGTATTCGGACACAATAGCATTTCCGGTTGTTTGTTTTATTGCTTCTTATCATGCCAGACGTGCACTTGCAGCTCGGCCAAATTCAGCATCGATGTATCCTCCTCTTCGAAGGGGTCTCTGGGCCCGTTGGTGATGAACAGCGATTCACTCCCGACAGCCTCCTCCCCCAGGCCCGCGGACGACACCGAGGTGTTGTCTCAAAGGGTACCGGGCTAAGGGGAGACAGTTCCGGAGACACCCCTAGGCGAAATCCCAGTCACCGGGCACATGGGGGGGAAGACCCCCATGTACTCCAATAATGGGGGACGCAGCAAGTTTGGCCCCCAGCTGAATACGGCTCCGGAAACACAAGTGGTTCTGACTTCAGGCAGGCAGCCTCTCTCTAAGGGGGGGGAGCCGCCTGTACCGATGACCTCTGTCCATCAAGAGGCATCGGACAAGTTGCTAGAAGCACTTCGCGGCGCTTCCATTGATGAAGAACACCGTACTCTTATGAGTACGTTGATTGAGAAGGTCCGGTCCGCCAAAAGCAGATTGACCGAAGCCTACGCTAGCCTCCTAACAGGCTTTGAGGTAAGTAATAAAATTGTAAGAAAATATCACAGTATAGACAGTAGCCCCTGGTGCTCTGTTTGGTGTTCGTAAAGAAAAGCCGAACAAAGGACCAAATAACGTTCGCAGGAGTCTAATAGAAGTTGTCTATGTGAATAAGCAGGCGTCGCTGCTGGCCGCTGCCGCTCGTATTGCGGAGGTCTCCGGACTGAAGCGGGACCTGGAGCGGACCGAGGGAGAGCTCGGCCTTGTGAAGAGGCAGCTCGAGGAAAGTTAAGGTGTTGGTGTTCTGGGAACGGGGGTCCCCAGACTTGCCTGCCTGTGGCCTGTGGCGTGGCTCAAGGGGTGGCCCATCACGGCCCGTCTACATCGACCCAAGCTCAAGACCCTCACGAGGGGCCAAGCCTCGCGGGGCGGACGATGCAAGGCTTCCTCAGGGGCGGCCTCACCAGGCAGGCTCGCGAGGAGGCGGAGAGATCAAGGCAGGAGTACCTCGCGAGGTGCTCGTGACGCAAGCCATGACGATCGAGACTAGGCGGGCGCCGGCCTGTGCAGTGTTCTCCCTTCCTCTTTGGTGCAAAGGGGGCAAGTGCAGGCGCGGAGTACCAAGGCATCAAGCAAAGGTTACCATATCAGTGCAATGAGACCAAGACCAGGCAGAGTGGCAGGACGGAGGTCACCGTGGAGCCCAAGACAGCGTCATCGCAAGTGCCTTTGGCAGTCGAAGACCAACTTTAGTCAGGATAACTTGTACTAGTTGTTCCCCTTCAAAATGGCCATTGTTGGCTCCCTTCCCGCTCAATATTTGGGAAGAGGACCAGGGCCTCTATACATAGAGCTAGCCACCATAGTAGAGAGGCATCTCATCGAGAGACAGATCGAATCCATCCCAAGTAGAACACCGCACCAGCTCAAGAACACCCCTCGCAAGGTTGTTCTTCCTTTGTACTGTTCATCATCACCCCCAGAGGCAATCCACGACCACAAACTAGAGTAGGGTATTACACCACAACAGTGGCCCGAACTGGTATAAACCTTGTGTCCCTTGTGTTGTTCATCATGTAGGTTAGATTTGCGACGAGGCGTTGGGACGTGGATCGATAGGAAGTAGATCTTCACGCGCACCCCAGAGTTCGAACCTTAAGGGTTTTGCCGGAACCCGATATTCGACATTTGGCGCGCCAGGTAGGGGTGCGCCGGAATCTTTCTTCCGCTGTTCCGTGTTCTATCATCTGTCGCATCCATGGCAGACGCTCGCCGAGTTCGCGTCGAGCGTCGGGCTGCACTCGCCGCACGCGTCGTCCAGACGGCTCCCGTCGGTGGGCCTCCCTGTCGTTCTCCGTCGCTTGCCGCCAACGCCGCCATCGGCCCTGCGGGGAACGAGCAGCAAGCGTCGTTGCTGCATCCCTCGGTGCACCTAGAAGGCCTCACCGCCACACCGTCCCTAACTCCAGTTGGTTCATCGTCTCAAGCTCGTCACGCTCCCACGGACGCGCAGGCCGCGTTGCTCCTGGCACGTGAGCTCCTGCACTACCGCCCCATCGACGACCTCTACGAGGAGTGGCTTGCTCGCATCACCGAGCTCGTCAGTGCCGCAGGGGGCTCTCCTGCACTGCCCCTCTCACTGCCTCGTCCTCCGCCCTGCATGGGGGATGCATCTCAGGAGGTGCCTCCTCCCGAAGAAGGCACCCTGGCTCCAAGGTGAGTGGCCCCTGGACGAGACCCACGGCATCCGGCGCCCGCACGATAAGAAAGGAGCTGCCAAGAAATCCCTCGGCCCCAAGAAGGCGCTTGTGTGCTCCCTGCTCCGGCACGTCAAGACCGCATCCCTGCGCCAGCACGTCAAGACCCTGCGATGCCCCTGGCGACAGCGCATGGGAATCTCCAAGAGCAAGCCCCGCGTCTGCAAAGGGCTCCGGTGGCCACCGCAGGCTGCCGCGCCTTCACCATCGAGCTATGCAGTGTCGCATGGCCGGGCAAGTTCAAGCCGGATTTGCCTCCTCGCTACAACAGCACTGCCAACCCCGCGGAGTTCCTGCAGCTCTACGAGCTGGGCATCGAGGCGGCCAACGGAGACGAAAAGGTCATGGCGAACTGGTTTCCCATGGCGCTCAAGGACGGTGCCCGCACCTGGCTCCTGAACCTGCCTCCTGGCTCGATCTCCTCTTGGGACGAGATGCGCACCCGCTTCATCGCCAACTTCCAGGGCACTCGCGACCGTCCTCCAGTCGTGGGTGACCTGCGCCGCATCAAGCAGCAACCTGGAGAGACCTTCCAGAAGTACATCCAGCGTTTCACCAGCGCTAGCCTCAAGATTCCCAAGGTACCCGAGGAGGCCATCATCTCAGCGTTCTCTGACGGCGTCCGTGACGTCAAGATGAAGGAGGAGCTCGCTATCCACGAGGACCTGTGCACGTCCCTGGAGCTGTTCAACCTGGCGACCAAGTGCGCAAGGGCTGAGGAGGGGCGCCTTTCCCTTCTCGAGCTTCCAGCTGCTGACCCAGAAGAGAAGAAAGCCAAGGCCAAGGACGTGAAGCGCAAAGGAGCAGTTGTGCTTGCAGCAGAACCAGACACGAAGCACGGCAGGGACCAGCTGGAGTCGTCCAAGGGTAGCCGATTCTGCGTCTACCACAACCTCTACACCCACAACACCAACGAATGCCAGGAGCTCAGGGCCGTTCGAGAAGGACGCATCGGTCGACGCCCCGAGCACAATGACCGGGGCTACGGCCGAGGAGGAGGAAGAGGTGAAGGATGATGGGACGACCGAGGCCCTCGCCAGGAGTGGTGTGACCGACCTCGTGAGGATCGCTGGCAGGACCAGCCTCGCGAGGGGGCTTGGAGGGACCAACCTCGCGAGGATCGCTCACAGGGCAACGCAGGCTTTCCTCCTCTGCCACCGCCACCAAGAAGGAATGACGACCATCACCAGGACGAGGGGGCTGGGGGCTTCCAGGAGCCGCGTGCTATCACTTGCATCTTGGGCCGCGCCCAAGCCCCAGCCTCTCAGCGCATCTTCAAGCAGTTTGCTCGCGAGGTGAACACAGTCCTCCCCAAGCTCGAGGCCACGCGCCCTCTCAGGTGGTCCACGTGCGCCATCACGTTCAGCTCAGCGGATCAGCTCAAGTGTGCGACTATAGCTGGCGTCCTCCCAATGCTTTGTTCCCCAGTCATCAGCAATGTGCAAGTCACCAGGACCCTCATCGATGGCGGCGCAGGACTCAACGTCATGTCCGTCGAGACGTTTAACAACCTCCAAGTGCCATATGATCAACTGTAGCCAACCAAGAATTTCTCAGGAGTCACTGACGGTTCCACCACTCCGATAGGGCAGGTTCGCCTCCCTATCACTTTCGGACAGTGCAAGAACTACCATACCGAGCTCATCGACTTTGACGTTGCCCACATTCGCCTGCCATACAATGCCATCCTCGAGTATCCAGCGCTTGCCAAGTTCATGGCGGTGACTCACCATGGTTACAATGTCCTCAAGATGCCGGGGAGCGGCAAAATCATCACAATCCCCTGTGAAGAGAAGGATGCGGTTTGCTCTCTCGAGTGTGCCTTCCAAGATGCATCAATTGAGGACCCAGACAGCAAGAGTGAGAACCCTCCCGAGGCAGTCCCTAAGAAGAAGAAGACATCGCCCAGCTCAAGGCCTCAGGAGGTAGGCATCTCCGGAGGCACCGCTTCAGGATCTACGCCCATGCAAGGGGCGCCTCCTTCCGTCGCATAGGAAGGCACGCCCGACGCCCTACTCGAGCAAGGCTCGGGGGCTCTCTCCTAGAGGGCCTCAGACTTTGCCAAGATCACGAGGGAGGCGCTCGGGCACCACTTGGAGGCGTGCTTTGCGGCACGTTTCCCTCAGGAAGGCATAGGGAAAGGAAGGCCCAACCCTCAGGAGTTCATCACCAAGGCCACTTAGGAGCTTCAAGAATCGAGAGTCATACGCGGCGATTGCCGCCTACCTAGCGTAGCTCTCCATCCAGGCGAGGATGCCGGGCTGCGCGTCTGCATCGACTACCCAGGGCTCAGCCGAGTCGCGTCTCAGGAGCGCCTCTGGCCTTCACGCATGGGAAGCTGCGACACCAGCGTCTTACACGGAGCATTCTGGTAGCTCAGGAGGCCAGGCACCGCGCGTTCCTGGCGGAAATGGAGATGGTCCTCGAGGAACCGCCCGAACCCCCAGAGCCTCCCGAGGCTCAGGGACCCGGTGGCTCGTGAGGATCGGCCTCTTCACCGCGCATCGTCAGCTACTTCGACACCCGCTCTACAATGGTATCAGGTGACATCTTACGAGTTTCATTTCAGCTGGGAGCACCCTCAGGGCTGCACTATTCCCAGGTCGCGTGGGTCTGTACCTGCGGCTTGTATCTCTTTTCTTATATCTTTAGTTCACCTTGCTGGGGGCGCCCCTCGGGCTGCATCATCCCCAAGCCGCTCGGGCCTGACCCGGTGGCATGTATCTTTCCTGCATCTATCTAAGCTGATTTGCTCTTCATGCTTAACTCGCTTGTGATAATCGCCTGCTCGATTGACACCTACCTTTGGAGCCGCTCGCACTGGCACGGTGCTTGTGCATGGGTCCGTCCCTGCAACATCGACAAATCTGAGTGGTTGAGCTCTGGCCCGCGGCAGCCCCGCAAGCGTCACCTCACCAGGCCCTCAGTGCCCTCACCACTCTCTTGAAGCAACTGATGGCCGGCCCGCAATCAAAATGGCAACCCTTCCTTTTCTCGTGATTGGTTTACAGGGGCTACCGGAGGAATAGTGTGGGGGGGCGTCATGAGCTCTCTCTCTCTCTCTCTCTCCCTTACCCATGCAATCTTCTTGCACGTTAAAAGGGGGGCGCCTGAGCATCGCGACTCATGAGCCCTTACTGGCTCTCCAGCCCTCATCCCCTGGCCTTGTCCACGGCATCGCGACCTGGCATACCAGCGGCGGCTGAGCTCGCTCGAGGGCCGGGACCTGAGGACGCAGAGCACGAAGGAGAACGCGGAGAAGGGAAGAGAAGCTCACGAAGGCTTAACCCAGCTACAATCCAGCTGCCGACGCGCAAGCCCAGCACCTCGCGAAGGAACGGCTCCATGCTTTCGAGATAAGTCCCGCTCCTAGAGTAGCCAATCGATGCGACGCCAAACCTCCACTTAATGCGGCTCTATGGCGGCAACATAGCCTTCCTTTCTCGCCTTTCGGCGACTGCTTGAGCGCTAAAGGGGACCTCCTGAGCATCGCGCCTTAGGGGCTTGATACGTCTCCAACGTATCTATAATTTTGATTGTTCCATGCTATTATATTACCCCTTTTGGATGTTTATAAGCTTTATTTTACACATTTATATCATTTTTGGGACTAACCTAAATCAGGAGGCCCAGCCCGTATTGCTGTTTTTTTGCCTATTTCAGTATTTCGAAAAAAAGGAATATCAAACGGAGTCCAAACGGAGTCCAAACGGAAAGAAACCTTTGGGAGCATGATTTTTGGAACGAACGTGATCCAGAGGACTTGGAGTACAAGTCAAGAAGCAGCCGAGGCGGCCACGAGAGGGTAGGGCGCTCCCACCCCTACAGGGCACGCCCCCCTGTCTCGTGGGCCCCTCAGGCGGCCACCGACGTACTTCTTCCTCCTATATAAGCCTACGTACCCTGAAAACATCCAGGGAGCCAACAAAACACAATTTCCACCACCATAACCTTCTGTATCCGCGAGATCCCATCTTGGAGCCTTCGCCGGTGCTCTGTCAGAGGGGGAATCGACCACAAAGGGCTTCTACATCAACACCATAGCCCTTCTGATGAGTTGTGAGTAGTTTACCACAGACCTTCGGGTCCATAGTTATTAGCTAGATGGCTTCTTCTCTCTTTTTGGATCTCAATACAATGTTCTCCCCCTCTCTTGTGGAAATCTATTCAATGTAAACTCTTTTTGCGGTGTGGTTGTCGAGATCCGATGAATTGTGGGTTTATGATCAAGTTTATCTATGAGAAATATTTGAATCTCCTCTGAATTCTTTTATGTATGATTGAGTTATCTTTACAAGTCTCTTCGAATTATCAGTTTGGTTTGGCCTACTAGATTGATCTTTCTTGCCATGGGAGAAGTGCTTAGCGTTGGGTTCAATCTTGCAGTGTCCTTACCCAGTGACTGAAAAGGTTGCAAGGCACGTATTGTATTGTTGCCATCGAGGATAAAAAGATGGGGTTTATATCATATTGCATGAGTTTATCCCTCTACATCATGTCATCTTGCTTAAGGCGTTACTCTATTCTTATGAACTTAATACTCTGGATGCAGGCAGGAGTCGGACAATGTGTGGAGTAATAGTAGTAGATGCAGGTAGGAGTTGGTCTACTTGTCACGGATGTGATGCCTATATACATGATCATGCCTAGATAATCTCATAATTATTCGCTTTTCTATCAATTTCTCGACAGTAATTTGTTCTCCCACCGTAATACTTATGCTATCTTGAGAGAAGCCTCTAGTGAAACGTATGGCCCCCCCGGTCTATCTCTTATCATATTTGCTTCCAATCTACTTTTATTTGCATCTTTACTTTTTGCATCTATATTATAAAATACCAAAAATATATTTATCTTATCATACTATCTCTATCAGATCTCACTTTTGCAAGTGGCCGTGAAGGGATTGACAACCCCTTTATTGTGTTGGTTGCGAGTTCTTTGTTTGTTTGTGTAGGTGCGTGGGACTTTTGAGGAGCCTCCTACTGGATTGATACCTTGGTTCTCAAAAACTGGGGAAGTACTTACGCTACTATTGCTGCATCACCCTTTCCTCTTCAAGGAAAACCAACGCAAGCTCAAGACGTAGCAAGAAGGATTTCTGGTGCCGTTGCCGGGAGGTCTTCGCTCAAGTCAAGACATACCAAGTACCCATCACAAACTCATCTCCCTCGCATTTACATTATTTGCCATTTGCCTCTCGTTTTCCTCTCCCCCACTTCACCCTTGCCGTTTTATTCGCCCTCTCTTTCCCAATATCCTCCTCTCTCTCTCGCTTGCCTTTTTCTGTTTGCTTGTGTGTTGGATTACTTGTTGCCATGGCGCAAGATAATACCAAATTGTGTGATTTCTCGAATACCAATAATAATGATTTCCTTAGTACTCCGATTGCTCCTCTTAATGATGTTGAGTCTTGTGAAATCAATACTGCTTTGCTGAATCTTGTTATGAAAGATCAATTCGCTGGCCTTCCTAGTGAAGATGCCGCTACTCATCTAAACAACTTTGTTGATTTGTGTGATATGCAAAAGAAGAAAGATACGGATAATGATATTGTTAAATTGAAGTTATTTCCGCTTTCACTTAGAGATCGTGCTAAAGTTTGGTTTTTGTCTTTGCCTAAATAGTATTGATTCTTGGAACAAGTGCAAAGATGCTTTTATCTCTAAGTATTTTCCTGCCGCTAAGATCATCACTCTTAGGAACGATATTATGAATTTTAAACAACTTGATCATGAGCATGTTGCCCAATCTTGGGAAAGAATAAAATTGATGATTCGCAATTGCCCTACTCATGCTTTGAATTTATGGATGATCATACAAAAAATTTATGCCGGTTTGAACTTTGCTTCTAGATATCTCTTAGATTCGCCCGCGGGAGGCACGTTTATGGAAATCACGTTAGGAGATGCTACAAAACTTCTTGATAATATTATGGCTAATTATTCTCAATGGCACACCGAAAGATCTTCTAGTAAAGAAGTGCATGCTATAGAAGAAATCAATGTTTTGAGTGGACAGATGGATGAACTTATGAAATTGTTTGCTACTAAAAATACTCCTCTTGATCCCAATGATATGCCTTTGTCTACTTTGATTGAGAATAATAATGAATCTATGGATGTGAATTTTGTTGGTAGGAATAGTTTTGGAAACAATGCTTATAGAGGAAACTTTAATGCTAGACCGTACCCTAGTAATTCCTCTAATAATTATGGAAATTCCTACAATAATTTTTATGGTGATTTTAATAAGATGCCCTCTGATTTTGATAATAGTGTGAAAGAATTTATGATTTCTCAAAAGAATTTTAATGCTTTGCTTGAAGAAAAATTGCTCAAAGTTGATGAATTGGCTAGGAACGTTGATAGACTTTCGCTTGATGTTGATTCTCTTAAACTTAGATCTTCTTCTCCTAAGCATGATATCAATGAGTCTCTCAAAGCAATGAGAATTTCCATTGATGAGTGCAAAGAAAGAACCGCTAGATTGTGTGCTAAGAAAGATTGCTTTATAAAGGCGTGTTCTTCTAGTTTTCATGAAGATCTTAAAGTTATTGATGCGTCTCCTATTAGATCTTTGTTTTGCAATATGAATCTTGATAATTATGGGACTGAAGAAGAGTCAACTTTACCTAGAAGGCGTCCCAAGAATTCGGAGTTTTTAGATCTTGATGCTAAATTTGGTAAAAGTGGGATTGGAGAGGTCATGACTTTAAATAGTATTGAACCCACTATCTCGGATTTCAAGGAATTTGATTATGATAATTGTTCTTTAGAAGGTTGTATTTCCTTGTTGCAATCCGTTGTTAATTCTCCTCATGCTTATAGTCAAAATAAAGCTTTTACCAAACATATCGTTGATGCCTTGATGCAATCTTATGATGAAAAACTTAATTTGGAAGTTTCTATACCTAGAAAACTTAATGATGAGTGGGAACCTACTATAAAGATTAGAATTAAAGATCATGAGTGTTTTGCTTTGTGTGATTTGGGTGCTAGTGTTTCCACGATTCCGAAAACTTTATGTGATATTCTAGGTTTCCATGATCTTGATGATTGCTCTTTAAATTTGCACCTTGCGGATTCCACCATTAAAAAGCCAATGGGAAGGATCAATGATGTTCTCATTGTTGCAAATAGAAATTTGGTGCCCGTAGATTTTATCGTTCTTGATATAGATTGCAATCTTTCTTGCCCTATTAGGGCAGGTACAATGGTTCATAAGATAGTCTTATCTTAAGTCTTGCATGTAAATTAGAGATAACAAAAAAACATGTCTACAATGGGTCATTTCTTAGCCTTATCTTCAATAATTAGCTGCTCCTAAAAACATGGTGAGACAAATTATGCTAAGATACCATCTCTTGTCTTCTCTTAAATAAGATAAGACAAGCCTTATCTTACAATTTCTCTCTCCTCCACTTCATCATTTATCCTACGTGACACTCTTAAGATAGAATCATTGTACATGCCCTTATTCTTGGTAGACCTTTCCTCAGAACGATTAGCGCGATTATTGATATGAAGGAAGGGAATATTAGATTCCAATTTCCATTAAAGAAAGGCATGGAGCACTTTCCAAGAAATAAAGTCAAATTACCTTATGAATCTATCATGCAAGCTACTTATGAATTTAGTGCCAAAGATGGACTACTTAGATCTATCTTCGCTTTTATGCCTAACTAGGGGCGTTAAACGATAGCGCTAGTTGGGAGGCAACCCAATTTTCTTTGTGTTTTTTGTTTTTGTTCCTGTTTAGTAATAAATCTTGCATCTACCTTATGTTTAGATGTGTTTTCATCTTTTAATTAGTGTTTGTGCCAAGTAGAACCTATAGGATAACCTATGATGATAGTTGATTTGATTCTGCTGAAAAACAGAAACTTTGCACGCACGAATTTAGTTTTTTTTAATCATAGAAACGTGATTTCGTGTTGATTCTTTTTGCTTCTGATCAATAGACAAATTGTCCAGGACTTCATATTTTAGTAGGATTTTTAGAGTTCCATAAGTTTTCGTTAGTTACAGATTTCTACAGACTGTTCTGTTTTTGACAGATTCTGTTTTTCGTGTGTTGTTTGCTTATTTTGATGCATCTATGGCTAGTAAAATAGTTTATAAACCATAGAGAAGTTGGAATACAGTAGGTTTAACACCAAAATAAATAAAAAATGAGTTCATTACACTACCTTATGTGGTGGTTTTGTTTTCTTTCACTAACGGAGCTTATAAAATTTCCTGTTGAGTTTTGTGTTGTGAAGTTTTCAAGTTTTGGGTAAAGCTTTTATGGACTATGGAGTAAAGGGTGGCAAGAGCCTAAGCTTGGGGATTCCCATGGCACCCCAAGATATTCAAGGATAGCCAAAAGCCTAAGCTTGGGGATGCCCCAGGAAGGCATCCCCTCTTTCGTCTTCGTTCATTGGTAACTTTACTTGGAGCTATATTTTTATTCACCACATGATATGTGTTTTGCTTGGAGCATCGTGTATTATATTAGTATTTGCTTTTTAGTTTACCACAATCATCCTTGCTGTACACACCTTTTGGGAGAAGCCCACTTGATTAGAATTTGCTAGTCTATGTGCTTCACTTATATCTTTTGAGCTTGATAGTTTTTGCTATAGTGCTTCACTTATATCTTTTAGAGCACGGCGGTGGATTAATTTTGAAGAAATTGCTAGTATCTCATGCTTCACTTATATTATTTTGAGAGTCTTTTAGAATAGCATGGTATTTGCTATGGTTACAAAGTTGGTCCTAGAATGATGAGCATCCAAGTTGGGTATAATAAAAACTATCATAGAAAGTGAATTGGATGATATGATCAATTTGATGCTTGATAATTGTTTTGAGATATGGAGGTAGTGATATTAAAGTCATGCTAGTTGAGGTGATTATGAAAAGTACTTGTGTTGAGGTTTGTGATTCCCGTAGCATGCACGTATGGTGAACCGCTTTGTGATGAAGTTGGAGCACAATTTTATTTATTGATTGTCTTCCTTATGAGTGGCGGTCGGGGACGAGCGATGGTCTTTTCCTACAAATATATCCCCCTAGGAGCATGCACGTAGTACTTTGTTTTTGATGACTTCTAGATTTTTGCAATAAGTACATGAGTTCTTTCGACTAATGTTGAGTCCATGGATTATACGCACTCTCACCCTTCCACCACTCCTAGCCTCTCTTGTGTCGCGCACCTTTCGCCGGTACCATACACCCACCATATACCTTCCTCAAGACGGCCACCATACCTACCTATTATGGCATTTCCATAGCCATTCCGAGATATATTGCCATGCAACTTTCCACCGTTCCGTTCATATGACACGCATTACTTTTGTCATATTGCTCTTTGCATGATCATGTAGTTGACATTGTATTTGTGGCAAGGCCACATTCATAATTTTCATACATGTCGCTCTTGATTCATTGCATATCCCGGTACACCGCCGGAGCCATTCATATAGAGTCATATCTTGTTCTAGCTTTGAGTTGTAATTCTTGAGTTGTAAATCCATAAAAGTGTGATGATCTTCATTATTAGAGCATTGTCCCAGTGAGGAAAGGATGATGAAGGCTATGATACCCCCACAAGTCGGAATGAGACTTCGGACTTTACAAAAAGAAAAAAAAGGAGAAAAAGTAAAAGAAAAAGAAAAAGAGAAAGGCCAAAAATAAAAAAAGGAAGGCCAAAGAAAAAACTTGGTCTTCATGAGCAAGCGAGTTGGATGAACGCCCACTTAGTTTCTTTTGTTGAGCTTTCATATATTTATAGCTCTAGTGCATCCGTTGCATGGCAATCCCTACTCACTCACATTGATATCTATTAATGGGCATCTCCATAGCCTGTTGATACGCCTAGTTGATGTGAGACTATCTTCTCCCTTTTTGTCTTCTCCACAACCACCATTCTATTCCACATATAGTGCTATGTCCATGGCTCACGCTCATGTATTGCGTGAAAGTTGAAAAAGTTTGAGATTAAATACTTTGTGTGATGAAGATAGAGCAACAGCCAGACTATATGATTTTGTAGGGATAACTTTCTTTGGCCATGTTATTTTGAGAAGACATGATTACTTTGATTAGTATGCTTGAAGTATCACCATTTATTATGTCAATATGAACTTTTATTTTGAATCATTTGGATCTGAACATTCATGCCCCAATAAAGAAAATTACATTGAGAATTATGCTAGGTAGCATTCCACATCAAAAATTCTGTTTTTATCATTTACCTACTTGAGGACGAGCAGGAATTAAGGTTGGGGATGCTTGATACGTCTCCAACGTATCTATAATTTTGTATTGTTACATGCTATTATATTACCC
This sequence comes from Triticum aestivum, assembly GCF_018294505.1. NCBI lineage: Eukaryota > Viridiplantae > Streptophyta > Magnoliopsida > Poales > Poaceae > Triticum > Triticum aestivum. Next base: position 533,305,833 of record NC_057801.1, on the reverse strand, counting down.
CTTTTGGATGTTTACGGGCTTTATTTTACACATTTATATCATTTTTGGGACTAACCTACTAACCGGAGGCCCAGCCCGTATTGCTGTTTTTTTTTTGCCTATTTCAGTATTTCAAAGAAAAGGAATATCAAACGGAGTCCAAATGGAATGAAACCTTCGGGAGCATGATTTTTGGAACGAACGTGATCCAGAGGACTTGGAGTGCAAGTCATGAAGCAACCGAGGCACCCACCCCTACAGGGCGTGCCCCCTGTCTAGTGGGACCCTCGGGCGGCCACCGACGTACTTCTTCGTCCTATATAAGCCTATGTACCCCGAAAACATCCAGGGAGCAACCGAAACACAATTTCCACCACTATAACCTTCTGTATCCGCAAGATCTCATCTTGGAGCCTTCGTCAGCGCTCTGCCGGAGGGGGAATCGACCATGGAGGGCTTCTACATCAACACCGTAGCCCTTCCGATGAGTTGTGAGTAGTTTACCACAGACCTTCGGGTCCATAGTTATTAGCTAGATGGCTTCTTATCTTTTTTTGGATCTCAATACAATGTGCTCCCCCTCTCTTGTGGAGATCTATTTGATGTAGACTCTTTCTGCGGTGTGTTTGTCAAGATCCGATGAATTGTGGGTTTATGATCAAGTTTATCTATGAGAAATATTTGAATCTCCTCTGAATTCTTTTATGTATGATTAAGTTATCTTTGCAAGTCTCTTCGAATTATTAGTTTGGTTTGGCCTACTAGATTGATCTTTCTTGCCATGGGAGAAGTGCTTAGCTTTGGGTTCAATCTTGCGGTTTCCTTACCCAGTGACAGAAAGGGTTGCAAGGCACGTATTGTATTGTTGCCATCGAGCATAAAAAGATGGGGTTTATATCATATTGCATGAGTTTATCCCTCTACATCATGTCATCTTGCTTAAGGCATTACTCTGTTCTTATGAACTTAATACTCTAGATGCAGGCAGGAGTCGGTCGATGTGTGGAGTAATAGTAGTAGATGCAGGCAGGAGTCGGTCTACTTGTCACGGACGTGATGCCTATATACATGATCATGCCTAGATAATCTCATAATTATTTGCTTTTCTATCAATTGCTTGACAATAATTTGTTCACCCACCGTAATTCTTATGCTATCTTGAGAGAAGCCTTTAGTGAAACCTATGGCCCCCGGGTCTATCTCTTATCATATTTGCTTCCAATCTACTTTTATTTGCATCTTTACTTTTTGCATCTATATTATAAAATACCAAAAATATATTTATCTTATCATACAATCTCTATCAAATCTCACTTTCGCAAGTGGCCGTGAAGGGATTGACAACCCCTTTATTGCGTTGGTTGCGAGTTCTTTGTTTGTTTGTGTAGGTGCATGGGACTTTTGAGGAGCCTCCTACTGGATTGATACCTTGGTTCTCAAAAACTGAGGGAAATACTTACGCTACTATTGCTGCATCACCCTTTCCTCTTCAAGGAAAACCAACGCAAGCTCAAGACGTAGCAGGGCTCTTACTGGATCCCGGGCCGCTCACCTCCTCGCCTTGACCACGGCATCGTGACCTGGCATACCAGCGACGGCGGAATCCTGCCTGGGGACCGGGACCTGTCAGCGTAGAGCGTCAAGTCGCCGCGAGGTTGGAAAGGGGGAACTGAGCCGGGACAGGACAGGCATTTTGCACCATTTCATAATAAGGATAATATCAACAAAAGACATTGCAGACACTTTACATACCCCCATAGGGTATCTCCTCGATTCTTCGCAGGGAACAAAAGACGTGAATCCTAGGGAGCCCTAACTACACGCGCCCTCATGGCCAACACCATCATCAACAGTGGGCCGCGGGAGGCCGGTGCCAACCCCATCCAGATCAGCCGTGCCGGCGGCCTGATGCGGTCGCCTTGCTCCGAGCCCGACGCAAGCTCGGGGGCACATAGCTGTTGTCGCTCGTCTCCGGAGTCACGAAGAGCTCGGGAGAATCACTGGACTCCCAAGCATCACTGCTGCTTCCAGAGGAGCCATTGGGGAAGCGGGTGGCAGGCCTGGCCCTTGCCACATCGACGTCCTGGCTGCCTCCTTTGGGGCAGCACTCTAGCCGGCAACCTTCTACATTGAAGACCTTGAAGAGCATCAGGGAGGCGCCATTGTATTTGAAATGAATCACGAGGGCACCTCCTGTTTGGCAGACCCGGGTGATCTCGCCCCAGCCCCGGGTCATGTAGACCTTGCCTGGAGCGACGACTTCAACCTCTGCTCCGGTCGCCAGGGTACCGCAGTCGGCGTGCTACAGCCAAAGCTCGAGAGGCCCCCTCGGCGGCATCTCGAAGGCGAAGAAAGGAGGAAAGCGGATCCAGGAGCTTGGAGGCATGGCGGCGTGGAGTACGAGCTCGCGAGAAGAGTCCATGGCATGGACTCCAGGAGCAACGACGCGCACTGCCGTGGCTCGTCGACGTCGCCGGCGATGCGGGCGCTGCCGCCTGGCGTCTTCTTATCTAGGGCCCTCAGCCCGGGCGTACAGAGGGAGCGAGAACCCAGGAGGTGGCCGCTCATACCAAGGCCTCGACATCTCCAGCCGAGCAACCTCGTCACGGTGGCCGGGGACCGGCCGCTTCTTCGGCGGGAGTGGGTCGGGCCCCTCCCGGGGGGGTCTTTCCTTTCTCCTGGCTGAGAATCGGCGGATCGGTGCCATTGGTGGCAAGATGGAGGAGGAGTGAGGAAGAAGAAGCGAGCGGAGCAAGAAGAGATGGACTGCGGGGGCTCACGCCTCTCCGTACTTATAGTCCAGAGGAGGCCAACCGTCAGCCTCCACGATCGCAGGTAATCATGACTCTTTTTACATGCAGTAGGGATATCGTGTAGCTTAGACTCCAGGGTAGGAAGTAGATCTTCGCGCGCAGCCCAGAGTTTGAACCTTAAGGGTTTTGCTGGAACCCGATATCCGACACAAGGTACGCAATACCCCGTCTGTATATTTATAAAGGAAAAATGGTTTCTGCTGATAGAAGCGTCATAAATTTTGGTAGGGGCCACAACCGAAGTGGCAGCCCTCAAAAAGGCGTTGGCCGAGGCCGACGAAGCAGCCAAGGAGCGCATCGAGCGCGAGAAGCAAGAGGCCCGGGTCAACGAGGTCCAACAAGAGCTCCAGGATTTCGTCCAGAAATACGAGTCCTTGGAGCGCAACTCTAAGACTCAAGAGTCCGAGCTTGCTAAGGCCCTCCAGAGCATGCATGACGCCAAAGCCGAAGCCCAGAAGGCCCTCCAGGAGATTCAGGCGGCCAAGAAGATTGTGGTGGGTAAGGCATTCATTATGCAAAGCAAGCATGTGAAGGAGACTTCCCTTTTACTTACCCGGATTTGGATCTCTCCAGGAGCATTCGCAGATCTACCGTGCAGCATATCTGTTGCGCAGAGATAGCCAAAGAAATGAGCTCGATGGAGAAGTTGTTCTGGTCTCAAAATCTTGGGACAGAACATCTGATGCCCTTGAGCGACCAGCTGAAGCAACTGTTCGAGCTGCACAAGGCAGCCGAACTGGCCATGAAGGACCTCATAGTCCGGCTGTGGCCTGCCGAGCCTATGCCCAGCAGCTACTTCGGTCTCGTGAAGGCCTTGAGTGCCTGCCTGTGGCTTGAAGTCATAAAGTGGTCAGTTTTCATTAAAGGTGCGCGCATGGCCTTCGCCCGCGCAAAAGTGCATTGGGCGAAGATGGATGCCGAAAACCTGATGACCGGGGGGCCACCAAAGGGCAAGGAGCACCGCCAGCCCGAAAATTACTATGACAGTGTCCTGAAGGGCTCCCGCCTTGTGGCGGACCAATGTGCGAAGGATGTAATCTTTGAGCGAATGCACTCATTTTATCCAGTAATATGAAACAAGTTCATTTGCGCAATATAATGCTTATTGATTTAAAATTTTACCTCCTGTGCGGCCGTTTATAAAATCTGAGAGTCGGCCAGTCGTCAGCTTCTGCCCCCATGTAACTAGTACTGGGGTGTTGGGGACAAATCTAAACACTCTTTATCAAATTTTTTGGTCCTTTAAGGAGGTGTTTAGCGCAACGAACAAGGCAGTTAGACTATACAGCTTTATCACCCTCACTTAGCCATAGAAGTTCTATAATTTTAAATTTTGGCGTAGCCCCTGGTATTCGGAAGGCCGAACTTGGGGTGTTATACACGCCTAAATTGGACAAAGACCAACTCCTCGCCTGAAGCGGAAACAATCTTTAAGGATTTGAAACCTCTCGAACAGCGACCAGCTCTCGCCGCATCATGACAGTCAGTTTTCGGCTTTCTCTATTGAGGTGCTCGTCCGGAAGAACCGGGACACAATCACAGTAGTTCTCCCTTTACTACCCTAGCCGATATAGCGGAACGTAGGGTAGCAAGCACAGGAGCCGGGCAACCCAACTATTGACCCAAGACATGATTCGGAGCTGATGCATATAATGCTATAAGTTCGGGGTGCCGCACTGTCGAAAGTGTTCAGACTTTCTTGCCGTGTTATGGGGTACACTGAAGCCCCTAGCGAATTGAACGTACCAGAGTGTATGGGTGCGATTTGTAATAAATAAACAGTCAAGGAAAAAGAAAAAGAAATGTAGTAATAAGCTGACGGTGTACATTATTTTCCATTGTTTATTTGAATGATTCGTCAAGGTGTATGTATACAAGTAGTGCCATAAGCAAAATAGGACTATTTGACATGTCCTAACCAAGAGCAAGCTGCGTGTGGGTATGTAAAACAGGTATAGCGATCGTTATCAAAGACCACCAGGGGATTCCCTTGTACGTCAAAGCTTCTTGCCTCCTTGGTGTTTCCGTCTCATGATGGGTCCGATAATCAGGTTATCGAAAGAGCCTCAAGAAGATAGGGGCCTGAAAGAAAGAAAACAGTGAAGGTATACGGGTCCTGGGGCGGTTGAGCCGCATTGTGGACCGCATTCTAGTTGTGCCTCTGTCTATGCCCATGGTATTTTAAGTGCGTAATTACATACGCGCGGCACAAATTTCACCACTTGACTGGGACTAGGACGGAGGCCGAATTGCTAGGCGAACTCTGGATGGTCCGGATGATCCTGTTGCGGAGTACTTCAGACTCGCTTGACGGTGTCTGGGGGCTTTATTGCCGAATTGGAGGTCTGCCTAAGGAGGCTGCTCTGTACTTCTGCTGTGAGGGCTGCAGTGTGCTCCTCCGTACGGAGGGAGCGCTCTGTGTTTCCATTGACTGTTATAACCCCGCGAGGTCCTGGCATCTTGAGCTTGAGGTAGGCATAGTGTGGCACCGCACTGAATCTAGCAAATGCGGTTCGTCTGAGCAGTGCATGATAGCCACTGCGGAAGGGGACGATATTGAAGATTAACTCCTCTCTTCAAAAGTTGTCCGGAGATCCAAAGACTACTTCCAGTGTGATTGAGCCTATGCAATAGGCCTCTACACCTGGTATGACACCTTTGAAGGTGGTTTTGGTGGGTTTGATCCTTGAGGGATCGATACCCATTTTTCGCACTGTATCCTGATAGAGCAAGTTCAGGCTGCTGCCACCGTCCATGAGGACTCGTGTGAGGTGGAATCCGTCAATGATAGGGTCAAGGACTAGTGCAGCTGAGCTGCCATGGCGGATACTGGTCGGATGGTCCCTACGATCAAAGGTGATCGGACAGGAAGACCATGGGTTGAATTTTGGGGCGACTGGCTCCATCGCGTAGACGTCCCTTAGTGCACGCTTCCGCTCCCGCTTGGGAATATGGGTGGCGTATATCATATTCGTCGTTTTTACTTGGGGAGGAAATTTCTTATGTCCTCCTATGTTCGGCGGCCGGGGCTCCTCATCGTCATCACTATGCGGCCCCTTTTCCTTGTTTTCGGCATTCAACTTGTCGGCCTGTTTAAATACCCAACATTCTTTGTTGGTGTGGTTGGCTGGTTTATCGGGGGTGTCGTGGATTTGACATGAGCGATCGAGTATGCGGTCCAGACTGGACGGGCCCGGATTGTTTCTTTTAAATGGATTTTTCCGTTGACCGGACTTGGAGCCACTGAATCCGGCATTGACGGTCGTGTCTTCGGCGTTATCACCATTATTGCGATGCTTGTGTCTGTTGCATCGAGGTTTGTCGTTGCTATCTCTAGCGTATGAGGTGTCAGGATTTCTTGATGTGTTGTTGCTACGAGCCAACCAGCTATCCTCGCCCCCACAAAAGCGGGTCATGAGTGTCGTGAGGGCTGCCATGGACTTCAGCTTCTCTTGGCCGAGGTGTAGGGCAAGCCACTCATCACGGATGTTATGCTTAAAGGCCGCTAGGGCTTTGGCACCCGGACAGTCGACAATTTGGTTCTTTTTAGTTAGGAACTGAGTCCAGAATTTCCTAGCTGACTCTCCGGGGTGTTGGGTTATGTGACTTAAATCATCAGCATCCGGTGGTCGCGCATAAGTGCCTAGGAAGTTATCCATGAATGCGTCTTCCAGGTTCTCCCTACTGCCAATGGAGTTTGCCGGCACACTATTCGGCCAATGCCGAGCCGGTCCCTTGAGTTTTAGTGGGAGGTACTCGATGGCATGTAGATCATTGATGACCCGCAAGTATACGGGATAGTTGTAGCCTCTTTCGATAAGTAAGAGTGTCGAACCCAATGAGGAGCTAAAGGTAGAACAAATATTCTCTCAAGTCCTATCGGCCACTGATACGACTCTACGCACGCTTGACGTTCGCTTTACCTAGAACAAGTATGAAACTAGAGGTACTTTGTAGGTGTGACAGGATAGGTTTGCAAGATAATAAAGAACACGTAAATTAAAAGTAGGGGCTGTTTAAATATGCAATAAAGTAAATATAGCGAGTGTGGAAAAGTGGTGGTAGGAGTTGTGGAATTGTCCCTAAGCAATTGACTATGTTACTAGACCGGTAATCACTATTACAATTCTATTTGAGGGAGAGGCATAAGCTAACATACTTTCTCTACTTGGATCATATGCACTTATGATTGGAACTCTAGCAAGCATCCGCAACTACTAAAGATTCATTAAGGTAAAACCCCATTAAAGTATCAAGTCCCCTTTATCCCATACGCAACAATCCCCTCAATCGGGTTTGTGTTTCAGTCACTCACGCAACGCACTATAAGCGAATCATGAACGCATTGCAACACCCTACAGTGGGAATCCCTCACGCTTGCGCGACACGGAGGGCACCATAGGACAGCACCAATAATAAAACATACAACTCAAATCAATCATAGCAATTCACCAATCACCGATAGGACAATAGAAATCTACTCAGACATCATAGGATGGCAACACATCATTGGATAATAATATGAAGCATAAAGCACCATGTTCAAGTAGAGGGTACAGCGGGTTGCGGGAGAGTGGACCGCTGGATATAGATGGAGGAAGGTGATGGAGACGTTGGTGAAGATGATGGAGGTGTTGGTGAAGATCGTGGTGATGTTGATGGCCCCCGGCGGCGTTCCGGCGCCACCGGAAGCAAGGGGGAGAGAGCCCCCCTTCTTCTTCTTCTTCCTTGACCTTCTCCCTAGATGGGAGAAGGGTTTCCCCTCTAGTCCTTGGCTCCCATGGTGTGGGAGGGGCGAGAGCCCCTCCCAGATTGGATCTATCTTTCTGTTTCTGCGTTCTCAAATTCTACCCCTTCACCGTTTATTTTATATCTGGAGATCCGTAACTCCGATTGGGGTGAATCTTTTGCCCATATTTTCCCGTAAAATTAGCTTTCTTGCGGCAAAACAAGAGCGTCAACCGCCTTACGGGGTCCCCACGAGAGTCCAGGGCGCGCCCAGGGGGAGGGCGTGCCCCCTGTCTCATGGCCACCCCGGACACCGTCTCGCGTTGATTTCACTTCCCAAAAATCATAAATATTCCAAAAAAATCTTTGTCCGTTTTTATCCCGTTTGGACTCCGTTTGATATTGGGTTTCTGCGAAACAAAAAACATGCAACAGACAGGAACTGGCACTGGGCACTGGATCAATATGTTAGTCCCAAAAATAGTATAAAAAGTTGCCAAAAGCAAATGAAAGTTTAATAATATTGGCATGGAACAATCAAAAATTATAGATACGATGGAGATGTATCAATCATCATCGCGGGCCATGTGAATGTGGAGAAGGAAATCTTCGATCCATACCGCGGGGTCTGTTGTCCCATCATATGGTTCGATGTTCACGGGCTTGAACCCTTCTGGGAATTCATGCTCCATTACTTCGTCAGTGAAGCATAGGGGGTGTGTGGCGCCTCTATGCTGGGCTACATCACGACGCAGTTCAAATGAGTCTGGTCTGTTGTATTCGGCCCGGTCGGATTTGTATTTAGTATATCCGGCGTGGCGGTCATCGTCACACGTTGGGGCGCGCCCCCGTGATCCGTAGATCGATCTTGACTGTCTTGCTTTGTTTTCCGATTCGTCTCGCGGGTCCTGTGTGTAGCCCCGGGCCTTCGTGTTTTTATTTGTTTGGCGACGGGGTGCGGGCTGGTGTTCGGGCTGATACACTGCTTTGTCTCGGCCACGAGGTGGTCGGTCAGCCGCATCCTGCCCTAGTAGTATAGGCTCTAGTGCCTCATCCTCGAATTGAGGTAACAACCTGCGCCTCGGGTAACTTTTGGTTGGGCGCTCGAGTCCGTATTCCTCGGCTGCCAGGACCTCAGTCCATCTGTCAGTAAGCAGATCTTGATCAGCTTGAAGCTGCTGCTATTTTTTCTTCAGACTATTTGTAGTGGCTATAAGCCGGCGCTTAAAGCGCTCCTGCTCGACGGGATCCTCAGGCATGATAAATTCTTCGTCCTCGAGGCTCACCTCGTCTTCGGAGAGGGGCATGTAATTGTCATCCTCTGAGTCTTCGTTTATTGCCTGTTCGTCAGGGCTAACTTGCCCGTCCTCCCGTCCGGCCCGCTCGAAGCTTGGCTGGTCGAGATTGTTTTCGTCCTCAGCATCAACCGGATTGCTATTGTCTCTTGTGACAGTATCGCTATTTTTGCTATGGCAGGGTTTAGAGCGGTGCCGCTGACGTCAGCGCTTAGATTGCTTCTCGAGAGTGTCACCCTCTGTTGCATCCTTTTGATCCTTGCCATCGTTTTCTTTGGGTGTGTCCACCATATATATATCATATGATGAGGTGGTTGTCCAGCGCCCTGTGGGCGGTGGTTTCGGTTCTTCTCCGGCATCGTCGTCCATACCATCGATGTCTTCGGAGTAGAAATCAAGCATGTCGGTTAAGTCGTCGACAGTGGCTATTAAATGGGTGGTGGGTGGGTAACGAATTCCTTCATCGTCCGCTTCCCACTCAAGCCGGACATAGTTCGGCCTAGAGTCTCCTGACAGGGAGAGAGATTTTAATGAGTTTAGCACGTCGCCCAAGGGCGAATGCTGAAAGATATCCGCGGACCTAAACTCCATGATCGGTGCCCAGTTAGATCCGACGGGCACGGATGCACGCGGTTCGGAGCCTATGGCCGGAGACGAGTCTGAGGGTCCGATGACACAGACCTCCTTGGAAGTGAAATCTGTGTTCGGCTCTATCGCCGTAGAGTGTGCGGCCTCCGTGGCGGGGTCCATCCTCCCATCCTCGGATGGCACGATCTGCTCTAGATTTAAAGCCGGGGCAGCTGCAGGTGTGATCTCCTGAACAACGTATGATGGCAGATCTAAGTCATGCTCATCGCGACTGTAGGGCACACCTGTCGTGGGCTCGAATCCGTCGAATATCAAGTCTCCGCGGATGTTGGCAGTATAATTTAGGCTTCCAAACCTGACCTGATGGCTAGGGGCGTAGCTATCGATCTGCTCCAGATGGCCAAGCGAGTTGGCCCATAGTGCGAAGCCGCCGAATACGAAGATCTGTCCGGGGAGGAAAACCTCACCCTGGACCGCATCATTGTAGATAATTGAAGGAGCCATCAAGCCTTACCATGACGACACAGTGGAACTCTCAATGAAAGCACCAATGTTAGTGTCAAAACCGGCGGATCTCGATTAGGGGGTCCCGAACTGTGCGTCTAAGGCTAATGGTAACAGGAGGCGGGGGACACGATGTTTACCCAGGTTCGGGCCCTCTCTATGGAGGTAATACCCTACTTCCTTCTTGATTGATCTTGATAATATGAGTATTCCAAGAGTTGGTCTACCACGAGATCATAGAGGCTAAACCCTAGAAGCTAGCTTATGATTATGATTGTTCTTGTCCTACGGACCAAAACCCTCTGGTTTATATAGACACCGGAGGGGGCTAGGGTTACACAGAGTCGGTTACAGAGAAGGAAATCTACATATCCAAATTTCCAAGCTTGCCTTCCACGCAAAGGAGAGTCCTACCCGGACACGGGATGAAGTCTTCAATCTTGTATCTTCATAGTCCAATAGTCCGGCGTAAGTATATAGTCCGGTTGTCAGAGGACCCCCTAATCCAGGACTCCCTCAGTCGTGGCTCGGTCGGGAACATTGAGGAACTTTGTTTTCAAATTCCTAGAAATTCAAAAGTCGCCTGAAAATCATGAAACTTGGCATGGTGTCATTTCATGGCACCAACATGCTGTGGTAAAAAATTGGCCGCATTTGGACAAGTTTTTGGTATAAGCTTCTTGCAAATCGGAGCTTCTCTCGAGAAGACTCGTGGTTCCCGAGGGGGAACGTGCCACCTTTGTGTTCAAAGCGATATACGCTGCCTCCCCCTTATTTTTTTATAGAGGCAACATATAACTATATGAGTGTCGTGTTAAAATTTGTAATTATTCCAGGTTCGTTTGGACTTTCTTATACATTAATCGAATTTCTGGTCATTTAATATGCATAATTCAAATTTGAACTACAAGCACATGCTCCAATGCACCAAAGTTGGTTGAAAAATCACAGGTGTGTCCTTGGGTGAATTTCTAGGTCCCATGCAAGAAATGGGAATGCAATCCAAACATCTAGACGTCGTGGCTCGGCCGGAAAGATTGAGAAACTTGGTTTTTTAATTGATGTAAATCTAAAACACGCCTGAAAATCATGAAACTTGGCATGGTTTCATGACTGGCACCAACATGTTGCGGTAATTTTTTAGGTTGAATTGGGACAAGCTTTGGTATAAGCTTCTAGCAAACCGGAGCTTCTCTCAAGAAGGCTCGTGGTTCCGAGAGGAACGTGTCACCTCCCTATGCGAAACGACATACGTACACTGCCTTCTCCCACCTTAATTTTTTTACACATGCAAATTAGACCAAATAGAAGTATCGTGCTAAATTTTGGAATTATTCTGGATTCGTTTGGCCTTTTTATACATTAATTGAATTTCTGGTCATTTAATATGCATAATTCAAATTTGAACTACAAGCACATGCTCTAGTGCACCAAAGTTGGTTGAAAAATCACATGTGTGTCCTTGGGTGAATTTCTAGGTCCCATGCAAGAAATGGGAATGAATTCAAACATCTGGGCATCGTGGCTTGGCCGGAAAGATTGAGAAACTTGGTTTTTTAATTCATGTAAATCCAAAACACACCTGAAAATCATGAAACTTGGCATGGTGTCATGACATGGCACCAACATGTTGTGTAAATTTTTTGGCCGAATTGGGACAAGCTTTGGTATAAGCTTCTTGCAAACCGGAGCTTCTCTCAAGAAGGCTCGTGGTTCCGGGAGGGAACGTGTGCCACCTCGTGCGAAACGACATATGTACACTGCCTTCTCCCACCTTAATTTTTTTACACGGGCAGATTACACCAAATAGAAGTATCATGCTAAATTTTGGAATTATTCTGGGTTCGTTTGGACTTTTTTATACATTAATTGAATTTCTGGGCATTTAATGTGCATAATTCAAATTTGAACTAAAAGTGCATGCTCCAGTGCACCAAAGTTGGTTGAAAAATCACATGTGTGTCGGGTGAATTTCTAGGTCCCATGCAAGAAATGGGAATGAAATTCAAACATTTGGGTGTCGTAGCTCGGCCGGAAAGATTGAGAAACTTGGTTTTTTAATTCATGTAAATCCAAAACACGCCTGAAAATCATGAAACTTCGCATGGTGTCATGACATGGCACCAACATGCAGCGGTAATTTTTTTGGCCGAATTTGGACAAGCTTTGGTATAAGCTTCTTGCAAACCGGGGCTTCTCTCAAGAAGGTTCGTGGTTCCGAAAGGGAACGTGTCACCTCCATGCGTGAAACGACATACGTACACTGCCTTCTCCCGCCTTAATTTTTTTACATAGGCAGAATAGACCAAATGGAAGTATCGTGCTAAATTTTGGAATTATTCTGGGTTCGTTTGGCCTTTTTTATACATTAATTGAATTTTTGGGCATTTAATGTACATAATCCAAAATTGAACCACAAGCACATGCTCCAGTGCACCAAAGTTGGTTGAAAAATCACATGTGTGTCCTTGGGTGAATTTCTAGGTCCCATGCAAGAAATGGGAATGAAATTCAAACATCTGGGCATCGTGGCTCGGCCGGAAAGATCCAAAACACGCCTGAAAATCATGAAACTTGGCATGGTCTCATGACATGGCACCAACATGTTGTGGTAATTTTTCTGTCCGATTTGCGAAGGCACACACATTAACAATCAACAAAGTCATTTTGGAACAAGTGTTGTCACATTACAAATCGGAAACACAACTATTATTGAAACCGTGGGTGTTCTACTTACCTATTACGTGCTGCCACGCGTCCCCTTTTTTTATTGGCTAGGAGGTGCCGTGCGGGGTAGCTATTTGAGTACGGGAGGCGTGCGCGCAGGCCCCTGTGCATGCTCATCGGGAGGAGAGCCCTTTGACCTCGCCGCGCACCTCCCTCCCAACGTCTCCATTAATGGCGCCCGAGCCCCTGTTTCATGACGTGGCTATGTCTCACTGGACTGAGATTTAAGAGAGAAAAATGAAAAATTGAAAAGAAAGTTTTCCACGGATCTTGATGATGAATATAAGGACGATGACAATGGATAATAATTGTCTTACATATTTAGGAACATAATTAAAAAAAGCCACATGCGCGAACGCCCGAAATACACAAGGGCAAAAGAAGAAGGAAGACAACGATCTGGCTCGCTGATCTCTACTTTCTTGATGTGTTGTTGCAGGCTGCCGGAACTAGTCTCCACGGCGAGCGGCGATGAGCTCTTTCCTGTTGAGGGAGTCCTGGACTAGGGGGTGTCCGGATAGCCGAACTATCATCATTGGCCGGACTCCAAGACTATGAAGATACAAGATTGAAGACTTCGTCCCGTGTCCGGATGGGACTTTCCTTGGCGTGGAAGGCAAGCTTGGCAATACGGATATGTAGATGTCCTACCATTGTAACCGACTCTGTGTAACCCTAGCCCTCTCCGGTGTCTATAAACCGGAGGGTTTTAGTCCGTAGGACGAACAACAATCATACCATAGGCTAGCTTCTAGGGTTTAGCCTCCTTGATCTCGTGGTAGATCTACTCTTGTACTACCCATATCATCAATATCAATCAAGCAGGAGTAGGGTTTTACCTCCATCAAGAGGGCCTGAACCTGGGTAAAAACATTGTGTCCCTTGTCTCCTGTTACCATCCGCCTAGACGCACAGTTCGGGACCCCCTACCCGAGATCCGCCGGTTTTGACACCGACATTGGTGCTTTCATTGAGAGTTCCTCTGTGTCGTCACCTATAGGCCCGATGGCTCCTTCGATCATCAACAACAACGAGTTCCAGGGCGAGACTTTTCTCCCCGGACAGATCTTCGTATTTGGCGGCTTCGCACTGCGGGCCAATTTGCTTGGCCATTTGGAGCAGATCGAAAGCTACGCCCCTGGCCATCAGGTCAGATTTGGAAGTTTGAACTATACGGCCGACATCCGTGGAGACTTGATCTTCGACGGATTCGAGCCACAGCCAAGCGCGCCGCACTGTCACGATGGGCATGATTTAGCTCTGCTGCCGGACAGTGCCCTGGAGGCCGCACAAGAGTCCGCTCTGACCCTTGGCTCGGAACCGACTGCGCCAATCGAGGATGGGTGGCTGGACACCACCTCGGGGCTGCTACCTCTACGGCGATAGAGCCGAATATCGACCCTGTCCCTTGTGAAGCTCGTGACTCCAAGGTGCCGGACTCCTCTCCGGACTCCGAACCTTCCGCGCCCCTGCCAATCGAATCTGATTGGGCGCCGATTATGGAGTTCACCGCTGCGGACATCTTTCAGCACTCGCCTTTTGGCGACATCCTGAATTCGCTAAAATGTCTCTCTTTATCAGGTGAGCCCTGGCCGGATTATGGTCAGAACGGCTGGGATGCGGACGACGAAGAAATTCAAAGCCCACCCACCACCCACTTCGTAGCCACTGTCGATGACTTAACCAACATGCTAGACTTCGACTCCGAAGATATCGAAGGTATGGACGACGATGCCGGAGACGACCAAGAACCCCCGCCTATAGGGCATTGGAAGGCCACCTCAACTCATGATGTTTATATGGTGGACACACCCAAAGGAAGCGATAACGAGGAGCAACGGGACGCGGCAAAGGATATCTCCCTCGAAAAACAGCCGAAACGGCGACGCAAGCGCCGCCCAAAGTCCCGCCTCGACAACGACGGCACCCATACGGACCCAGCCATAGAGCAGGACGAACCGGTGGATGACGAACATGCCCCCGAGCAACCATCCGAACAGGATAAATTGGATAAACAATCCATCCTCGGTGAAAACAATAGTCCGGATGATCTCACGCCGACACATCGTTGGAACAGAAGAACCTCCAAAAAAGGCTTGTCGCCACTGCACGAAGTCTAAAGAAGCAGAAGCGGAAGCTCAAAACAGCGGAAGACGTACTCAGGATGAGATGGAGCAAAGTACTCAAGACCGCAGACAAATATGGCGATAGTGGCCAAACAAAAAGCTACCCAAAGTGCAAACTACTGCCCAAATTGGACGAGGAGGCCGTAGAGCCCCCACAATCAAAGAACAAAGAGGTTGTCCGGTCAGATAGACGACCACATGACAAACAAAGAGCGACAAGCGGCGCCACACATAAGCCGGCACGCGATCCACATAAGGATCCTCACAAAAACGATGGCCCGATCAGATCCATCGATGGGCCAAGAAAGCAAGCCCCAGAAAGCAATACAACATGCTGAGTATTCGAACATCACGGCACACCCAAATACAGGGGCGCCGCACACCCCTTATGTTTCACCGATGAGGTGCTGGATCATGAATTTCCAGCGGGATTCAAACCCGTAAACATAGAGGCATACGACGGAACAACAGACCCTGGAGTCTGGATTGAGGATTACATCCTGCACATACATATGGCTAGAGGAGATGACCTCCACGCCATAAAATACTTACCCCTCAAGCTCAAAGGGCCAGCCCGGCATTGGCTCAAAAGCCTCCCAAAAAATACCATTGGAAGTTGGGAAGAGCTCGAGGATGCGTTTCGGGCAAATTTTCAGGGGACTTACGTCCGCCCTCCGGATGCAGACGATTTAAGTCACCTAACTCAACAGCCCGGAGAGTCAGCCCGCAAGTTCTGGAACAGGTTCCTCACCAAAAAGAACCAAATAGTCGACTGTCCGGACGCCAAAGCCTTAACAGCCTTCAAACATAACGTCCGAGACGAATGGCTCGCCAGACACCTCGGCCAGTAAAAGCCAAGAACAATGGCCGCACTAACAAGCCTCATGACCCGCTTTTGCACGGGAGAGGATAGCTGGCTGGCAAGATGCAGCACCAGCGACCCAAGTATATCCGAGGTCAGGGATGGAAGTGGGAAACCACGACGCAGAAAGGACCAGCGCCGGACTAAGGGAAATGACCCAAAGAGCACGGCAGTCAACGCCGGATTCAAAAGCACTCGGCAAAACAACAAAACACTGCCTCTCAAGGACAATAGCGACGAGCTATCTAACCTAAACAAAATCTTGGACAAGATATGCCAAATCCACAGCACCTCCGAGAAGCCTGCAAACCATACCCACAAAGATTGTTGGGTCTTCAAACAATCCGGCCGACTTAATGCCGAACACAAGGGGCTCGAAACACCAAGTGAGGACGATGACGAACTCCACAAGCAGAGCACCGACAAACAAAGGAACTTCCCACAAGAGGTCAAAACCGTAAACTCACTTCATGTGACAACAGGCAAAAATAGAGCGGCGCCCACCAAAGTACGCGCCGCACGGTCCACCCCAACGGAATCCCGACACTGGATGTCAAAACCAATCACCTTCGACCATCAGGATTACTCCGGAAGTATCCGGAACGCAGGATGGACTACTCTGATATTAGATCCTATAATCAACGGACTACAATTTACACAAGTCCTAATGGACGGCGGCAGTGATCTAAACCTACTATATCAGGATACAATCCGCAGAATGGGGATAGACCCAACCAAAATATGCCATAACAACACTTCCTTTAAAGGAGTGATGCCAGGTCCACATGCCCATTGTATGGGCTCTCTACCACTAGAAGTTGTGTTCGGTTCATCCGACAACTCCCGTCGCGAAAAGTTAATCTTCCACATCGCCCCATTTAAAAGTAGCTATCAAGCACTATTGGGACGCGAAGCTTTCGCCCGCTTTAATGCAATACCGCATTATGCATCTCCTACACTTAAAATGCCCGGTCCACAGGGCATCATTTCATTAAAGGGAAACTTCGAGTGTCCCTCAAATACGGAAGAACGTGAGACTGCCTTGACAGCCACACACTAATCTGGCTTTGCTGATCAAAGCCCCTAAATAGGTCATTCAGACCCCGGACACGGTTAGGCGAGTCCGGTATAAATAAACAAGGGGCTTACTAGCCACGCACCCCTTTACAAGGGGCTCCACGCATGCACAAAAAGAGACAATAAAGCTCAATTTTATTCATTCTTTGAATCATACTCTGTTTATTTCAAAATACATCTTTCGCACAAACTCTTTTTCCAACTAAGTTCTTCTCTTTTACAGATGAACACCGTGCTACACCCGTCCAGGATATGGCACAACGGAGACATAGGCGCAGACGTGCAGTAGGGACCCGTTGCAAGGACTCTTTTCAAATTAAGACCCTGCGTAAACCTTTTCTACTGTCTCTTGTTGATACACATCCCCCGGTTTTTTGCTATAACCAAGGAGGAGGCTGGCGTTTTGGCATCGGCCGCGCCAGAAATTTTCACGCGTACCTGGACACTAGGGGCTTAGGGCATTGTTATGCCCGTTTTCATAAAGACCGAATACCTTAGGGAGTGTTCGGCATCTCGAGTTAGGCCCTATATGCATCAGCTCCGAATCATGTCTTTGGTCAAATGTTGGGTTTGCCCAGCTCCTGTGTTTTGCTACCTTATGTTTCGCTCTATCGGCTAACGCGGCAGCAGGAGAACTACTACAATTGTGCCCCGGTTCGCCTAGGCGAGCACCTCAGTAGAGAAAGCCGAAAACTGACTGTCATGATATAGCGAGAGACTAGTCAACCACTCGATCGACCACCGGAATGTTTAGAATTCCTCCGCTTTAACGAAGGACCGTTTCCCGGTCAGGCACATACGCGCCCCGAAACTCGGAGAGCGCAGTGCCCCTAGGGGCTATATAGTAGCCCCACCATCGAACTCCTATGGCTAAGTGAAAGTGATAAAGCATTATAGTCCGGTTGCCTAGTTTGCTACGCTATCACCTCCTTCACAAGACCAAGACGTTGGATTAAGTGTGAAAATGCGCTTTTTTTGCTAACACCCCCGTACTATGTGCGTGGGGGCTGAAGCCGAAGACTGCCATCTTTCAGGTTATATACACATATACGTCAACGGCCGCACAGGAGGTATTTTAACACTTGAACGCTCAAGTATAAAAATCCGTTATATTATATTTGAAACATGGTTTCACACATCATACATGTCATTTGAACATAACGTTTTTCGAGCGCTGCGACTCTATTAAACGAGCGCCGTGTAGGACTTCCTCAAAATAGTGCACGGCTGGTAATCGGCTTCTGTCCGAATCCTGGGATGCAACATCGGTGGACTCCATCTCTGCCCAGTATGTTTTGACACGGGCGAGAGCCATCCGTGCACCCTCTATGCATGTCGACCACTTCATCGCCTTGATATGCGGTACCGCATCAAGGAACTGCTGCACCAAGCCAAAATAACTCTTCGGCTCGGGTCTGTTCGGCCACAAATGAGCCACGACATCCTTCATGGCAAGTCCGGACAACCTACTCAGCTCAGCCCACTCGGCCAAATGATCGGTCAATGGAAGTGGACGCTCCGGACTATGGAATTGCGACCAAAAAAGCTCTTCCATTCCATGATCCTTTTGGCCCCGGAAGTGTACGACTGCGTCTGCGGCACTCGCCGCCAAATTCAGATAAGCATCCTCTTCACCCCACAACTGGCCCAACTGAGCATACTTTGGATCCGTGAATTTCCTACGCAGCAGAAAAGGCTTTCCAGCCGCAATATCCCCGGCCGGACGGAGCTCCTCCTTTATAGCCCTCATCGCAGAGCGGGCATCCTTGGCTTCGGTGGTGGCCTTCGTCGGGTCCCCTTGCTCCGCTCGGCGTTCTCTTTCAAGAAACTCATAGCGGTCGGTAGCATCCTTCAGCTTCACGGCCATTTCCTCCCTGCTTCGGCAGTGAGTAGCCTGTTCGGCTTTTAGCTCTTCGGTCGCCTTCAAGGCAGCTGCATTACTTTTTATGGCTTGCTCCTTGGTTCGGGCAAGCTCCGCCCGAAGGTCCTCCATAGCAGCGGCGCCATCTGCATTATGCATACATGTCGTAAGGCACGGGCGTCAAGCTCCCTTACCAGGTGTCCGCGGAGAAGCCACATACCTTGTGACTCGTCAAGTCATTTGTTGACCAGCGCGATGTCCGCATCCGCAATGTCAAGTTGCCGCTTCAGTTCGGCAACCCCATTAGTCCGGCTGGCCACCGAACGCTCCACCACCTGTATGGAAAGGGCGACATCTTACAACTGAGATTATGATCCTCGGCACACTGTCGCTTTCGACAATGTACCGAGTCTCAGGGGCTACTATCTATACAGGGCGCATTCTATATGCAAAACTGTCAGAAGGTATATCATTTTCGCGTACCTTAAACCCCGTCAGTAAACTTCTGCCGGCTTCATGCAATCCGCTCTCAGCGGATGAAATCCTTTCAACCACCGTACCCATTAACGCACGGTGATCTTCTGAGATAGACGCTCGCTCGAGCAGATCCTTCAGCTCCTCCGACCGCACACCAGTTGGTGCCGGACCACCCGGTCCCGCCGGACTCGGGGAAACCCTCCGCGACGACACCTCAGGGTCGTCCGTCCTGCATGACGGTACGGCAGATGGAGGCGTTTCGCTCTCCATCATCTCCGGATGAAGATCCCCCAAAGATGAGCTCTGCTGAGAAGGGCTGAGATCCGAACTACAAGGTAAAACTTCGGTTATCTTCAGAAATAAAAACAGGGATGTCCCTTATTACAAAACTCCCCTTTCTACTTACGGCTCACTAGAGGGCTGATTCCCTTGAGGAAATAGTGCGGCCGGGCCTTCTCCTGGCGTAGGGCCCTCTAGTGAAGATTTCTTCCCCTGCTTTGAGGCCTTGGCCTCCGGATCTTCAGAAGCGGTCCTCTTCTCCCCCTGGAGGGAGGGATTCTCGATCCCCCCTTCTTGAGAGCCTCCTTAGCGGAGGCGGTAGTTTTCCTATTTTCCCCTTTGCCCTCTTCTAAAGGCGCAGCCTCCAGCATCCTGATTAACACAGGATCCGGCGTGGTCTCAGGGAGGGGGGCCAGACACCGTATCAGTTTTGCTTTTGCTATCCACTCTTGTTCAAGGGATAGCTGGTTAAAGGGCAAGTTTATGATAAGTGTATGGACAGCGTGTCCGGGCACAGGACTACTTACTTGAGTATTCTGGCGATTGCAGCTCAGGCCTGCGTCCTCGGTCAAGTCCGGACACATCTCTTGTGATCCGAAGAACAGTTTATACATCTCCACGGGCGTCGCACCCATGAAGTGTTGGAGAGCTTGCGGTCCCTCTGGATTGAATTCCCACAAGCGGAGGGGGCGACGTTTGCAGGGCAAAAGGCGTCGAATCAGCATGACCTGCGCCACTATGACCAGATTGATCTCCCTCTCTTGGAGGTCTCGAATACGGCCCTGCAATAATGGCACGTCCTTGGACGGCCCCCAGTCAAGCCCTTTGTTGACCCATGACGCCAGCCGTTGTGGAGGGCCCGAGCGAAAGGCAGGCGGCGCCACCCATCTGGTGCCCCTGGGAGCGGTGATGTAGAACCACTCCGGTTGCCACAAACCGAGCTCCTTTTGAAAAAAGCCCTCGGGACACGGAGCGTCAGCTCTCTTGCTTATAACTGCCCCTCCGCACTCTGCCTGCCGCTCCTCGATCATCTTCGGCTCCACGTTGAAGGTCTTGAGCCACAATCCGAAGTGAGGAGTGGTGTGGAGGAAGGCTTCGCATACGACAATGAACGATGAGATGTGGAGGATGGACTCCGGATCCAAGTCATGGAATTCCAGCCCATAATAAAACATGAGCCCCCTTACGAAGGGGGCCATCGGGAAGCCTAAACCCCGACGGAAGTGAGACACGAACACCATGCTCTCACCAGGCTCGGGAGTGGGAATGAGTTGCCCTTGGACGGGCAGCCTATGCGAAATCTCGCCGGTTAGATACCTGGCGTCTCTCAGCTTTAGCACGTCTTCCTCCGTGACGGAAGAGGGCATCAACCGGCCCTGTAGGTCGAAGCCGGACATTGTCGAAGGTCCGAAGCGCCTGAATCTGGAGCCTTGGGTGTTGGAACTCGGGGCGAGGGGCGGATTCAATTGAAGATTGAAGAAAAGGAACAGGCCTTGGTCTCATTATAAAGGGGCTGAATACCAAGAGCCGTCTCCGTAACCGTTTGGGACTCGCCTTCGATGGAGGGGGCGTGCCAACGGGCGCGGTCGGGTTACCCACATCCGTATTGATGAGAATCCCAGAATAAGGGGACACGATCTCTGTTGTGACAAGACGTGCCAAGGAAACCGCTTCGCTAAACGCGCTGAGGTGGAACAATAAAAACGATTCGAGTAAAGGCTTGGCCGTGGTGTGATGTCATGACACGAAATACGTCAGCAGATTGAACTTGTGTAAATATTATTCTCTCCACGGTGGTATGTGGAATTTATTTTGCAGAGCCGGACACTATCCTGGTGTTCAAAATATTCTATGAATTATTCGGAGGAGGAACCCGCCTTGCAATGCCGAAGACAATATGCCCGCCAGACTCATCGTCATTGAAGCCTGGTTCAGGGGCTACTGAGGGAGTCCTGGACTAGGGGGTGTCCCGATAGCCGAACTATCATCATTGGCCGGACTCCAAGACTATGAAGATACAAGACTGAAGACTTTGTCCCGTGTCCGGATGGAACTTTCCTTGGCGTGGAAGGCAAGCTTGGCAATACGGATATGTAGATCTCCTACCATTGTAACCGACTCTGTGTAACCCTAGCCCTCTCTGGTGTCTATATAAACCGGAGGGTTTTAGTTCGTAGGACGAACAACAATCATACCATAGGCTAGCTTCTAGGGTTTAGCCTCCTTGATCTCGTGGTAGATCTACTCTTGTACTACCCATATCATCAATATCAATCAAGCAGGAGTAGGGTTTTACCTCCATCGAGAGGGCCCGAACCTGGGTAAAAACATCGTGTCCCTTGTCTCCTGTTACCATCCGCCTAGATGCACAGTTCAGGAACTCCCTACCTGAGATCCGCCAGTTTTGACACCGACACCTGTCCTCAATATGCTGCTTGGGAGCATCCACGGATTCCTCCACCAGCCTTTCGCGCTTCATGCGCAGCACGACATTCACGTCCATACGTTTCTCGATGATGACGTTGGTCCTCTTCAACAAGGCAGTGGTCTCCTCCTGCTGCTCTGCACTTCCGACGATCTTCGCCCTCAGCAGGTCACGCTCGGCCTGGAGCTTCTCATTTCTCTCCCTTAGTTTCCGGATGATGCCGGGAGCCTGTTCAAACAAGGCTTTCATGAGGTCCTGCAACCTCGCCCAGCCGGAGATCTGATCCATCTGGCTATGGACGATCACATGCATGAGCCTGTAAGAGTCCTCGCTGATACATCCATTTTGCATCATGTCTCCTACTGTTATTTATGTTGTTTTATTGTATAATAATGCTTTTTGGAGTAATTCTAATGCCTTTTCTCTCATAATATGCAAGGTATGCACCAAGGGGGAGAATTCTAAATGCTAGAAATCTGGACCTGAAAAAGCTACGTCAAGCTACCTATTCTGCACAACTCCAAATGAGCTGAAACTCCCCGAGGATTTTTTATGGATTATTTAAGGAATATTGGAGCAAATAAGTACCAGAGGAGGGCCACCAGGTGGGCACAACCCACCTGGGCACGCCAGGAGGCCCAGGCATGCCCTAGTGGGTGCTGCCCTCCTCGGACCACCTCCGGTGCCCATCTTATGGTATATAAGTCATTTTGACCTAGAAAAACTAAGGAGAGGACATTCAGGAAGAAGCATTGCCGCCTTGAGGCATAACTTGGGCAGGAGCACTTTTGCCCTCCGGCAGAGCGATTCCGCCGGGGGAACTTCCCTCCCAGAGGGGGAAATCATCGTCATCATCATCACCAACAACTCTCCCATATTGGGGAGGGCCATCTTCATCAACATCTTCACAGCACCAACTCCTCTCAAACCCTAGTTCATCTCTTGTGTTCAATCTTCGTATCAAAACTATAGATTGGTGCATGTGGGTGACTAGTAGTGTTGATTACATCTTGTAGTTGATTACTATATGGTTTATTTGGTGGAAGATTATATGTTCAGATCCATTATGCTATTCAATACCCCTCTGATCTTGAGCATGTTTATCATTTGTGAGTAGTTACTTTCATTCTTGAGGTCACGGGAGAAATCATGTTGCAAGTAATCATGTGAACTTGATATGTGTTCGATATTTTGATGGTATGTATGTTGCCATTCTCTTAGTGGTGTCATGTGAACATCGACTACATGACACTTCACCATATTTGGGCCCAAGGTAATGCATTGTGGAGTAGTTATTATATGGTGGATTGCGAGAGTGACAGAAGCTTAAACCCCAGTTTATGCGCTATTCCGTAAGGGACCGATTGGATCCAAATGTTTAATGCTATGGTTAGAATTTATTCTTAATGCTTTTCTCGTAGTTGCGGATGCTTGCGAGAGGGTTAATCATTCATAAGTAGGAGGCATGTTCAAGTAAGAACATCACCTAAGCACCGGTCCACCAACATATCAAATTATCAAAGTACCAAACACAAATTAAGCCAACATGATGAAAGTGACTAGATGAAATTCACATGTACCCTCAAGAACACTTTGCTTATCGTAAGAAATCGTTTTGGCGTGTCCTTTGTCTCAAAAGGATTGGGCTACCTTGCTGCACTTTTGTTACTACTATTGTTACTTGCTCGTTACAAATTATCTTGCTACCAAACTACTCCGCTACTTACAATTTTAGCACTTGCATACATTACCTTGCTGAAAACCACTTGTCATTTCCTTCTGCTCCTCATTGGGTTCTACACTGTTACTTATCGAAAAGGGCTACAATTCACCCCATACACTTGTGGGTCATCAAGACAATTTTCTGGCACAGTTGCCAGGGAGTGAAGCGCTCTTGGTAAGTGGAAGCAGGTAAGGAAACATTATTACTACATGCTGAAATTTATTGTCACTTGCTACTATGGAAAACAATCCTTTGAGGGGTTTGTTCGGGGTATCTTCACCTCGACCGGAACCAGAATTAGTTACCCCTCAACCTACTGCACCTATTGAAAATATTGAATATGAAATTCCTTCGGGTATGTTAGAACAACTGCTAGCTAATCCTTATGTAGGAGATGGAACCGAACATCCTGATATGCACTTGATATATGTGGATGAAATTTGTGGACTACTTCAGCTTGCAGGTTTGCCCGGAGATGAAGCTAAGAAGAAGGTTTTCCCTTTATCTTTGGAGGGAAAAGCATTGACATGGTATAGGCTATGCGATAATATTGGATCTTGGAACTGGAACCGCTTGAAATTGGAGTTTCATCAGAAATTTTATCCTATATGCATCTATTTCATCGTGATCGGAATTATATATATAATTTTTGGCCTCGTGAAGGAGAAAGTAGTGCTCTAGATTGGGGGAGGCTTAAGTCAATGTTATATTCATGCCCCAACCATGAGCTCTCGAGAGAAATTATTATTCAGAACTTCTATGCTCGGCTTTCTCGTAATGATCAATCCATGCTCGATACTTCTTGTACTGGTTCTTTTATGAAGAAGACTATTGAATTCCGATGGGATCTTTTAGAAAGAATTAAATGTAACTCTGAAGATTGGGAACTCGATGAAGGTAAAGAGTCAGGTATTGAACCTAAGTTTGATTGTGTTAAATCTTTTATGAATACTAATGCTTTACAAAAGTTTAGCACTAAATATGGACTTGACTTTGAGATAGTAGCTTCCTTTTGTGAATCTTTTGCTACTCATCTTGATCTCCCTAAGGATAAGTGGTTTAAATATCACCCACAAATTAAAGAAGAAGTTAAAGAACCGGTAAAAGCTAAAGAAGAAACCATCATTTACAATGCTGATCTAGTTGTCCCCACTGCTTATATTGAAAACGCACTTTTCCTGTTAGGATGAAGGAACATGCTAAAGCTTCAGCTGTGCTTAACAAAAGTTATGTTAGAACGCCCAAACCATCTGAACAAATAAATGTTGAACCTATTGTTTCTATGGTTAAAGATCTCTTAGTTGATAATATTGACGGTCATGTTATTTGCTTCTGTGATGAAGCTTCTAGAATTGCTAAACTTGAAGGAAAAGATAAACATAGACCAGTTGTTGGCATGCCTGTTGTCTCAGTTAAGATAGGAGATCACTATTATCATGGGTTATGTTACCTAGGTGCTAGTGTGAGTGCTATTCCTTTCTCTTTATATGAAGAAATTAAAGATGAAATAGCACCTGCTGAAATAGAAGACATAGATGTTACTATTAAACTTGCTAATAGAGATACTATATCACCAATTGGCATTCTTAGAGATGTTGAAGTCTTGTGTGGGAAGATAAAATACCCTACTGATTTTCTTGTTCTTAGCACCCCACAAGATAACTTTTGTCCCATTATTTTTTATAGACCTTTCTTGAACACCGTAAATGCTAAAATAGATTGTGAGAAACAAACTGTCAGTGTTAGCTTTGGTGATAAATCTCATCAGTTTAATTTTTCCAAGTTTAGTAAACAACCTCATAAGAAAGATTTGCCTAGTAAGGATGAAATTATTGGTCTTGCTTCTATTGTTGTACCTCCTACTGATCCATTGGAACAATATTTGCTAGATCATGAAAATGATTTGCATATGCATGAAAAATGAAATAGATAGAATCTTTTTCGAACAACAACCTCTGCTTAAACACACTTTGCCTATTGAAACTCTAGGAGGTCCTCCTCCACCTAAAGGTGATCATGTGTTTGAACTAAAACAATTACCAGACACTTTGAAATATGCTTATCTTGATGAAAAGAAGATATATCATGTTATTATTAGTGCTAACCTTTCAGAACATGAAGAAGAAAGATTATTGAAAGTTCTAAGGAAGCACATGGCTGCTATTGGATATACTCTTGATGATCTTAAGGGCATTAGTCCCACTCTATGTCAGCACAAGATTAATATGGAACCTAATGTTAAACCCGTTGTTGATCACCAATGTCGGTTAAATCCGAAAATGAAAGAAGTGGTAAGAATGGAAATATTGAAACTTCTGGAGGCAGGTATAATCTATCCTATAGCTGATAGTAGATGGGTAAGTCCTGTTCACTATGTCCCTAAGAAGGGAGGTATTACTGTTGTTCCTAATGATAAGAATGAGCTTATTCCACAAAGAATTGTCACGGGCTACGACATGGTAATTGAGTATAGAAAATTAAATAAAGCTACTAGAAAAGATCATTACCCTTTGCCTATTATTGATTAAATGTTAGAAAGATTATCTAAGCACACACATTTTTGCTTCCTTGATGGATACTCTGGCTTTTCACAAATACTAGTTTTACAATCTGATCAAGAAAAGGCCACTTTTACTTGTCCTTTTGGAACATTTTCTTATAGACGTATGCCTTTCGGTTTATGTAATGCACCTACTACCTTTCAAAGATGTATGACTGCTATGTTCTCTAATTTTTGTGAAAAGATTGTTGAGGTTTTCATGGATGACTTTTCTGTCTATGGGAAGTCTTTTAACGATTGTTTAAGCAATCTTGATCGAGTTTTGCAGAGATGTGAACAAACAAATCTTGTCTTGAATTGGGAGAAGTGCCACTTTATGGTTAATGAAGGTATTGTCTTGGGCCATAAAATTTCTGAAAGAGGCATTGAGGTGGACAAAGCCAAGGTTGATGCAATTGAGAAAATGCCATGTCCTAAAGATATCAAAGGTATTCATAGTTTCCTTGATCATGTTGGTTTATATAGAAGGTTTATCAAAGACTTTTCTAAAATTTCTAGGCCTCTTACTAATCTTTTTCAAAAGGATATTCCCTTTATGTTTGATGATGATTGTATGGAAGCCTTTGGAACATTAAAGAAAGCCTTAATCACTGCACCTGTTGTTCAACCACCTGGTTGGAACTTGCCTTTTGAGATTATGTGTGATGCTAGTGATTATGCTGCTGGTGCTGTTCTAGGACAAAGAGTTGATAAGAAACTGAATGTTATTCATTATGCTAGTAAAACTCTAGACTGTGCTCAATGAAACTATGCTACTACTGAAAAAAGAATTCTTAGCAGTGGTGTTTGCTTGTGATAAATTCAGATCTTACATCATTGATTCTAAAGTAATTGTTCACACTGATCATGATGCTATAAAATATATTATGGAAAAGAAAGATGCTAAACCTAGACTCATTAGGTGGATTCTTCTGCTAGAAGAATTTGATTTGCATATCACTGATAGGAAAGGAGTAGAGAACCCCGTAGCTGATAACTTGTCTAGACTTGAAGATATTCTTGATGATCCACAACCAATTAATGATAGTTTCCCTGATGAACAACTAGCTGCAATAAATGTTTCTCATAGTAACCTTGATATGCTAACTTTGCTAATTATATTGTTGCTAAATACATACCACCAAGCTTCACATACCAACAAAAGAAAAAATTCTTCTATGATTTAAGACATTACTTTTGGGATGATCCACATCTTTATAAAGAAGGGGTAGATGGTATTATTAGACATTGTGTACCTGAGCATGAACAGGGACAAATCCTACGGAAATGTCACTCTGAAGCTTATGGAGGACATCACGCGGGAGACAGAACCGCTCATAAGGTATTGCAATCTGGTTTTTATTGGCCTACTCTCTTTAAGGATGCCCATAAGTTTGTCTCATCTTGTGATGAATGCCAAAGAATAGGTAATATCGGTAAGCGTCAAGAAATGCCTATGAATTATTCACTTGTTGTTAAACCATTTGATGTTTGGGGATTTGACATTATGGGACCTTTTCCTTCCTCTAATGGGTATACACATATTTTGGTTGATGTTGATTATGT
Source organism: Triticum aestivum (assembly GCF_018294505.1). Classification (NCBI taxonomy): domain Eukaryota; kingdom Viridiplantae; phylum Streptophyta; class Magnoliopsida; order Poales; family Poaceae; genus Triticum; species Triticum aestivum. Next base: position 533,278,264 of record NC_057801.1, on the reverse strand, counting down.
CACTAAATGGGTCGAAGCTATTCCAACCAGTAGTGTTGATCACAACACCTCTATTAAAATGCTTAAGGAAGTTATTTTCCCAAGGTTTGGAGTCCCTGGATATTTGATGACTGATGGTGGTTCACATTTTATTCATGGTGCTTTCCGTAAGATGCTTGCTAAGTATGATGTTAACCATAGAATTGCTTCACCTTATCATCCTCAGTCTAGTGGTCAAGTTGAACTTAGCAATAGAGAAATAAAACTAATCTTACAAAAGACTGTTAATAGGTCCCGGAAGAATTAGTCTAAGAAATTAGATGATGCACTTTGGGCTTATAGAACAGCATACAAAAATCCTATGGGTATGTCTCCATATAAAATGGTTTATGGAAAAGCTTGTCATTTACCTCTTGAGTTAGGACACAAAGCATTTTGGGCAATAAAGGAACTCAATTATGATTTCAAACTTGCTGGAGAAAAGAGGTTATTTGGTATTAGCTCATTAGATGAATGGAGAACCCATGCTTATGAAAATGCTAAGTTATTCAAATAAAAAGTTAAAAGATGGCATGATAAAAGAATCCAAAAGCGTGAGTTCAAAGTCGGAGAATATGTTCTTTTGTACAACTCTCTTTTCATATTCTTTGCAGGAAAACTCCTCTCCAAATTGGAAGGGGCCTATGTCATTGAGGAAGTTTATCGATCCGGAGCTATCAAAATAAATAATGCCGAAGGTACTAACCCGAAGTTTGTCAATGGGCAACGAATAAAACACTATATCTCAGGTACGCCCATTAATGTTGAAAGCAATGTTAACCCAACTTTGACACCGGAAGAACACATAAAAGAGTCCTTCCAGAACACTCCAAAATCATGAAAATAAGGAGGTACGTGATACAGTAAGTAAAAGGACTCCGAAAAATCCGCAAAAATATTTTTTGACAGTATTGGAATATTTAGAAAATTAGGAAAATAAGAAACTTCTAGGAAAGTCACCCTGGTGGGCACGATACACCAGGGCACGCCAGGCTTGCCTGGCGAACCCAGGTGGGTTGTGCCCACCTTGGGTGCTTTCCGGTCTTCTTTTTTCTTCCGTTTTGCTTGTTCCCCAAGATAAAAAAATCTATATATACCTCTCGAACCTGTTAACCTCCATATCGCGGAGAAATCTCCTGTTTTCTTTTCTTCCTGTTTTCTGTCAGATCTGTTGAGCCAGGCATCATGTCTTCTTCCCCCTCTGATCGTATGGAAGAAGATGCTTGGTTGATGAAGATCGACATGAAGAGAGATGACCCCGCTGGAGAAGCCAAGGAGGACAAGAGCAAGGAGGACCTTGGAGATCATGTGCCGATGGATGAGCAAGCATTGACCGCTGATGAGGAAGAGGAAGATATCCTTGAACCCTATTATGCTCATCTTACCCCCGTTGACATTTGCAGCCTTCAGGATCATCAAAACGGTTCGTATACAAAATAAGTATCTCAATCGTGAAAATATTTTGCACACGGAGCACATCGCTTCCCTGTGGAGATTCATCCGAAGATTGGAGAGCCTCTTGATCCTCAAAGACCGGATTGCATCTACTTCATCACCACCATCTTCTTCATCACCACCGAAACAAAACTAAGTATTGGGTATGGGCACTCCCCTTGGCTTTCGTCAAGCTTGGGGGAGCTGCCCCGGTATCGTATCAATGTCCACTATCTTTTGCCTTTATTTTCTTAGTTCGATCCATGGTTATATTTTGCTATTAGATGAATAAAAGCTTAGTTCGATCCTTTCTTTTTGTGAGTTTGCTTAGTGATCAATCCTTGTAATCATGTGAGAGGTATAATAAAGTTAGTTTGAGTTTTGCCTACTTTACTTTCTTGCTGCAATAAAAAGAAAGGAAATAAAGGAAAAAGATCATATGCTAATCTTATGGTAAGTGATGACTTTACACAAGGAAAAATATAAGTAGAAATTTTATTGTAGATTGACAAACATAGCATTGGTCAATGATGCAACACATGAAATAATTAAGAAGGGAAGAGAAGATTCACATATAAATATATTATCATGGAAATCTTTTGTGATTGTGAGCACCCATCAAAATATTATATGCCAAAATTGTTGACATTGGACAAGGAAGACAACTTAATGATTTATGTTTGTTCATATTCACATAGAAGTCATATTGTCATAGATCCTTCAACATGTGGTGCTTGCCCCTATCTTTGCTAGCCAAAAATTCCGCACTAAGTAGAGATACTACTTGTGCATCCAAAACCCTTAAACCCTATCTTGTTTGAGAGTCCACCATACCTACCTATGGATTGAGTAAGATCCTTAAACTAAGTTGTCATCGGTGCAAAAGGGCAATAAAAATTGCTTATAAAAATGTGAGATCATTTAGTGTAAGGGAAAATTGAGCGTTGTACGAACTTGTGATGGTGAAGAATAAAAGCGACAGACTGCATAATAAAGGTTTCCATCACAAGGGGCGGTATAATGTGACGTTCTCTTGCACTAAGGGGTTGAGCATACAAACAAAAAGCGCATGGCAACCTCTGCTTCCCTCTGCGAAGGGCCTATCTTTTACTTTCATGTATTTAATTTTGTGCAAGAGTCAAAGTTTTTCTATCTATTCCTTTTATTTTTCTCCTTTGGCAAGCATCATGTGGTGAGGAAAGATCTAGGCACATATGTCCAGTTGAATATGGGTGGCATAAGTTATTATTGTTGACATCACCCTTGAGGTGAGTGTGTTGGGAGGCGAAACTATAAGCCCCTATCTTTCTTTGTGTCTAGTTGAAACATTTTGCTCATGTGTACGCGGTGAGTGTTAGCAATCATAGAAGACTAAATGATTGTTGAGTATGTGGACTTACCTAAAGGCTCCAATACGTGACCCTTCCTGAAAAGATGATGAATTGTAGTTGCAAAGTTGACTAAGAACATAGTTTGTTGGTTTCCAATAGAGTTTATGCTTTATACTTCATTGTTGTGATGAATTGTCACTTGTTCATGAGAAGTCTATGATAAAAGTTCTATAATAAAAGTTTTATATTGAAGTTTGTTACTGTTATAATAAGTCACATGATGCTGCTATGTCCGTATTTTTGTTTTTATCGACACCTCTCTCTCTCTCTCTAAACATGTGGACACGTTTTTTTATTTCGGTTTTCGCTTGAGGACAAGCAAGGTCTAAGCTTGGGGGAGTTGATACGTCCATTTTACATCATGTTTTCCTACTATTATTTTTGTTGTTTTATTGTACAATAATGTTTTTGGAGTAATTCTAATGCCTTTTCTCTCATAATATGCAAGGTATGCACCAAGGGGGAGAATTCTGGCAGCTGGAAATCTGGACCTGAAAAAGCTACGTCAAGCAACCTATTCTGCACAACTCCAAATGAGCTGAAACTCCCCAGGGATTTTTATGGATTATTTAAGGAATATTTGAGCAAATAAGTACCAGATGAGGGCCACTAGGTGGGCACAACCCACCTGGGCGCGCCAGGAGGCCCAGGCGCGCCCTGGTGGGTGCCGCCCTCCTCGGCTAACCTCTGGTGCCCATCTTCTGGTATATAAGTCATTTTGACTTAGAAAGAAAATAAGGAGAGGACATTCGGGATGAAGCGCCGCCGCCTCGAGGCAGAACTTGGGCAGGAGCACTTTTGCCCTCCGGCGGAGCGATTCCGCCAGGGGAACTTCCCTCCCAGAGGGGGAAATCATCGTCATCATCATCACCAACAACTCTTCCATCTTGGGGAGGGCAATCTTCATTAACATCTTCACAGCACCAACTCCTCTCAAACCCTAGTTCATCTCTTGTGTTCAATCTTCGTATCAAAACTATAGATTGTTGCATGTGGGTGACTAGTAGTGTTGATTACATCTTGTAGGTGATTACTATATGGTTTATTTGGTGGAAGATTATATGTTCAGATCCATTGTGCTATTCAATACCCCTCTGATCTTGAGCATGTTTTATTATTTGAGTAGTTACTTTCATTCTTGAGGTCACGGGAGAAATCATGTTGCAAGTAATCATGTGAACTTGATATGTGTTTGATATTTTGATGGTATGTATGTAGCCATTCTCTTAGTGGTGTCATGTGAACATCGACTACATGACACTTCACCATATTTGGGCCCAAGGGAATGCATTGTGGAGTAGTTATTAGATGGTGGGTTGCGAGAGTGACAGAAGCTTAAACCCCAGTTTATGCGCTATTCCGTAAGGGACCGATTGGATCCAAAAGTTTAATGCTATGGTTAGAATTTATTCTTAATATTTTTCTTGTAGTTGCGGATGCTTGCTAGAGTGTTAATCATAAGTAGGAGGCTTGTTCAAGTAAGAACAACACCTAAGCACCGGTCCACCCACGTATCAAATTATCAAATTACCGAACACGAATTAAGCCAACATGATGAAAGTGAATAGATGAAATTCCCGTGTACCCTCTTACTTATCATAAGAAACCATTTTGGCTTGTCCTTTGCCTCAAAAGGATTGGGCTACCTTGCTGCACTTTTGTTACTACTATTGTTACTTGCTCGTTACAAATTATCTTGCTACCAAACTACTCTGCTACTTACAATTTTAGTACTTGCATACATTACCTTGTTGAAAATCACTTGTAATTTCCTTCAGCTCCTCGTTGGGTTCGACACTCTTACTTATCGAAAAGGGCTACAATTGACCCCATACACTTGTGGGTCATCACTCACCTGGCTGAGAAACATTTTCCCAGGCCGCCGCGACACAGGAGGACATCTCTGCTGCTTCCGGGGCGCGGTCGGACAACTCTACTGCTCCCACGGCGTGGTCACACCAGTCTACTGCATCGACGGTGCGGCGGGACCTCCAAGATGCTTCGGTGGCACGGCAGGACCTCCATGCTGCTATGGCCACACGGCGGGACATGTCGGTTGCTTTCATGGCGAGGCGGGACATCTCTCGTGCTTCCGCTTCCATGCTCGCCTCTCCCTGGTGGCAATCTCTCAACCCAGAATTCACACTGGCCATGGCAGACGCAAGGGAATGATGATGAATGACTTGTTTGTTTTTGTGGATGAGGAGTTGAGAAGGAATGTGCAGTCACCTTGGAGTAGTAGTATTTATAACCGAGTACTAATACGCTCCTAAGTGGGAAACCATTTAGGTTTTGATCGGTGTGAACATGTTTGCAATTTGGAATGTGACGGGACGCAGGCTCAAAATTTATTGACAATTCTATAATTTCTAAGTCTAGCACTATTCCCGGACGGCGTTACATGGGCACGCTTTCTCGGCCGCATATGTGGCGTTTGCACCATAGGGTGCACCATAATAGGCAATATCACCATGCGTCTTGTTCAAAGAATCGTGCGTGCTCGTTATTACCATCGTGCACGCTTGTTTTAATTAGAATTTGTGCCCGTCTAGCACGCACACGTTGATCTGTCTAACTGTTTCTATTTGTTGTGGCTAATCGCAAACAGTTCATCCGTGTGAAGTGTATGCCATCAATTGCAGACATTTTGATTTGACTGACCGTTTCTGTTCTGTTGCCTAATCGCAAATAGTTAATCCTTCTGAAGCATATGCCCTCAATCGCACACACCTTTATCTAGCTGCCCATTTCTGTTGTTCCGCCTCATCACAAACATTTAATCCGAGCGAACTGTATGTCGTATATCGCACACGCCTTCATCTGGCTGCCTGTTTCTATTCTTCTTCCTCATCGCAAACAGTTCATTGAACTGAACCGTATGCCCTGCATCGCACACGCAACCAAAATCTGAACCGTGTTTGATGCATCCGTCATCACAAACGTTTTACACCTTTTTTGACGGGTTTTTTACACCACCATTTGCGATTATTGCATCGCACACAGTTTCGTCGACGGGTCTCTGATCGTAGTGTCGCGTTAGCAGCATCCTGCAGTAGTGGTACGACACCTCCGAGTTCTACACACGTTCAACGTGATGACGTCCCTCGAGCTCTTGATCCAGTAGAGTGTCAAGGAAGTAGATGAGTTCCGTCAGCACGACAGCATGGTGACGGTGATGGTGAAGTGATACGCGTAGGGCTTCACCTAAGAATTCCGAGAATATGACCGGAGGCGTAAATTGTGGAGGGGGCGCGACACGGCTAGTGTTGGGGATATAACTACTGAGTATAAACCGCCCAGGAGGGGCCGGGTTATACTCATAAATAGTCATCCGCATTGAAGCCCATGAAGACAAGGAATACGGTGCTTTACTATTGAGATCTAAAGGCCCAAGGCCCAAAGGCGGATTAGAGCCCGTACACATAAACCGCCATGTAATATGTAACTTGTGTTGTAACGTAGGAAAAGGTAGAAACCGAGCCGGACACGTGTATGAGCCGGTGTCGGGATTCTGTAAACCGTCGGGCGTCAACCTGTGTATATAAAGGGACGACCCGGTGGCAGTTCAGGGACAAGAAACAACAACTCGAGATCTAGGTAAAGCAGATTTGCTCCCTGATCATCGAGACCCCATCAATTCCACCACAACTGGATCGTAGGCTTTTACCTTCACCGCAAGGGGCCAAACTAGTATAAACTCCCCGTGTCCTTTGTCCGGTTTAACCCCTTTAAGCTAATCTCGTTGTGATGGCTCCATGACTAAGTCCTCACACTAGGACATCTGACGTGATAATTCCATGACAGTTGGCACCCACCATGGGGCTATCGCACGATGGTTTCGAGTTCTTAAAGGGCAACTTCGAAGGACTCAAGGGATACGCTGTGGGCCGGATGACCAAGAGTCGTCGCGGCAAGCTCTACATCGACGATGCGGGCCGGGGCCCCGACGCCGGCTCAATCGAGTACGGGTATAGGGTCCCCTTTGGAGGAATTCACGTCTTCATTCGGCAAGATCGGCGAACCGGGCCCTGAGCCGGGCATCTGCGCCGACCTCATCGAGACGGCTCAGCGTGAAAGCCCTGCCCGGGTTCAGCCTGCCATGAAGCATGCGTTTGTAGGATTCATCAGTGGTGCGGAGTCTAAACCGGTGTCCGACGGTGAGACGGTCGTTTATTCAGATGGTGAATCATCCACCGGAGAGACCGAGTCACTGTACCAACTGCAAGATGGCCGGTTTGGGGGCTGTTCTGATGGCGACAGTATTCCGGACCCCCTTGAGCCGCCGAATCGGGTTGCGATCTTCATGGCCGGTACGCATCCCACGCAACACTCTTCATCAGCAGCTGCAATGATTTCCGGATCGGCAGGTGGGGCAGGTGGCCCCGCGCACCCGTCGGCTCAAGTTCTGTCCGGTTTATTGGACGCCTGGACGACGTTGTTAACCACAGAGGTTACCGTGGACAATTGAGATCAGCATAACACGGAGGTCACAAAGCTGCGGGATCAGATAGCTCAGGCCAAGGAGAACTTGGCAGTTGAGAAAACCAGGATGGCTGAGGAGCGGGCCGCTTTGGATGCTCAGGCACAGTGGATTCAAGCAGAAAATTACCGGCTCATGCTAGATCAGAACGCTTCAAACAACGTGTTGAGGAGGAGGCATCGATCTCGTCTACCACCGGTTTATGAAGCAATGAATCTCTTCAACACGCCAGGAGCAGGAACCAGTAATCCGGTAGCAGTAAACCGGACTGAAGCACCTGGGACAGGAGCACCGGATCAGCCCCGGGCAATGGACCCGCCTCGTTGGAGCCATGACCCGCCTCAGTACATGCCGACACCGCCAGGTCACTTCTCCACCCGTTTGGATAACATGATCGCTGTGGCGTCGTGATTGGCAGCTATTCCAATGGAGGGCGAGTCTCCAGCAGCAGTTGAGACGCGGCGCGCTAGAGATCTTCAAATGGCTATGGTTCAGCAGTAGGCCAATTCATATAGTTGAGACAGAATTCATTCAACCCCCCGCCCAAGCCAGAGTTACAGCAGGCACATTGATGAACCGGTTGTATCGAGCAGCAAGAGGAACCATAATGCCCCTCGGAGGCCTAACCCGGCGGGCGGTGGTGCAAACGCTCATAACATGGTGGATAATGGCAGAGTGCATCGAGAAGCCGAGTTAGCAGCACAGTACGTGGACCGTCAGCTTACTCCGGTTCATCCGACGACTTCAGTGGAACGAGGTCTTGCTTTCAGCTCTTGGGGGTGCCGTGTCTTACCCCGGCTCTACGCAATGTGCGGCTGCCCAAGGATTTCAAGGGTCCGCGTAAGGTGCCCAATTACACTACTGACTTACCCCCCGAGTCATGGGTTGAAAGCTACGAGATGGCAATGGAGATGCTGGATGTAGATGAAGCGGCATGCGCTAAATACTTCACCATGATGTTGGATGAAACGGCTCGCACTTGGCTGAAAAGTTTGCCAGCTAACTCCATTGGGTCATGGGCCGAGTTAAAAATCCCGGTTTATAACGAACTTCAAGGACACATGCAAGCAACCCATGTCAATTGTGGATCTAGCCGCTTGTGTCCAAGAAGAAGGTGAATCGACAACCCATTGGGTGCGCCGGGTTTCAGAGGTCTTGCATTCATTGGCCCGTATCAATGCCGACTCGGCGGTCATAACGTTGGAGGGCAATTGTCGGTTTAAGCCTCTGAAGTTGAAGTTGGGACGACTCAAGCATCACTGTAATGACATGGGAACACTTATGGCAGCTCTGGTTAAGTATGCTGATTCTGATAGTACCAAGGACCCCAAGTCTGAGGATGAAAAGCCGGGGAAGGGAAAGAAGAACGGCAACACCAAAGAGCAGCAGCATAATCCGGCGGGCCATGGAAACAATGGTAAGCGTAAAGCGGACAATAGTTCAGATTTTGTGGCTAACACCAATGCGCAGGATAATGACCAGTGTCGTAAGGGTAAACCGCCCCCGCGGATTGGAGGATCAGGTGTCAATCTTGAGCGCCTGTTAAATCAGCCTTCCCCAAGGCACGGGACACGAGAAAAGCCAGCTACGCACCTTTGGAAGGATTGCTTTATTATGAGGGAGTTCAAAACTCGGATCTCTTTCGGTATGATCATGGACCGTCCGGCAGTTTAGGACCCGGGTCTCGTGGGCCGGGTTATGGTGGAGGCAATTTCGGTTCAGGTTTTCAAGGTAATCAAGGTGGACATGGCAATCAAGGCAATCAGGGCAACCAGGGTGGTTATAATCAACAGGGGGGTCAGCAGCAGCAACAGTCGGGTTACCAGAGCCACCCGAAGCAGTTGAATAGTGGGCAGTATCATGTCTTCACCACTAGCATGTGCAAGCGCGATCAGAAGCTCCATAAAAGGGTAGTGAACTCCGTTGAACCGGCGGTGCCCCATTACTTGTGTTGGTCTGAACAGCCCATTGTGTGGAGTCGCGAGGATCATTTGCCCCGGGTTGATAATCCGGGTCACCTAGCGTTGGTGGTGTGCTACGTCTTGAGCTTGCGTTGGTTTTCCTTGAAGAGGAAAGGGTGATGCAGCAATACTAGCATAAGTATTTCCCTCAGTTTTTTAGAACCAAGGTATCAATCCAGTAGGAGCGCTCCTCAAAAGTCCCACGCACCTACACAAACAAACAAAGAACTCGCAACCAACGCAATAAAGGGGTTGTCAATCCCTTCACGGCCACTTGTGAAAGTGAGATCTGATAGATATAATATGATAAGATAAATATATTTTTGGTATTTTATAATATAGATTGGAAAAGTAAAGATGCAAATAAAAGTAGATTGAAAGCTTATATGATAAGAGATAGACCCGGGGCATAGGTTTCACTAGTGGCTTCTCTCAAGATAGCATAAGTATTACGGTGGGTGAACAAATTACTGTCGAGCAGTTGATAGAAAAGCGAATAATTATGAGATTATCTAGGCATGATCATGTATATAGGCATAACGTCCGTGACAAGTAGACCGACTCCTGCCTGCATCTACTACTATTACTCCACACATCGACCGCTATCTAGCATGCATCTAGAGTATTAAGTTCATAAGAACAGAGTAACGCGTTAAGAAAGATGACATGATGTAGAGGCATAAACTCATGCAATATGATATAAACCCCATATTTTTATCCTCGATGGCAACAATACAATACGTGCCTTGCTGCCCCTGCTGTCACTGGGAAAGGACACCGCAAGATTGAACCCAAAGCTAAGCACTTCTCCCATTGCAAGAAAGATCAATCTAGTAGGCCAAACCAAACTGATAATTTGAAGAGACTTGCAAAGATAACTTAATCACACATAAAAGAATTCAGAGGAGATTCAAATATTTCTCATAGATAAACTTGATCATAAACCCACAATTCACCGGATCTCGACAAACACACCGCAAAAAGAGTTACATCAAATAGATCACCAAGAAGATCATGGAGAACATGGTATTGAGATCCAAAAAGAGAGAACAAGCCATCTAGCTAATAACTATGGACCCGAAGGTCTGTGGTAAACTACTCACAACTCATCGGAGGGGCTATGGTGTTGATGTAGAAGCCCTCCGTGGTCGATTCCCCCTCCGGCGGAGCGCCGGCGAAGGCTCCAAGATGGGATCTCACGAATACAGAAGGTTACGATGGTGGAAATAGTTTTTCGTCGTCTCCTTTGATGTTCTCGGGGTACGTGGGTATATATAGGAGGAAGAAGTAGGTCGGTGGCCGCCCGAGGGGCCCACGAGATAGGGGGTGCGCCCTCCACCCTCGTGGCCGCCTCGACTGCTTCTTGACTTGCACTCCAAGTCCTCTAGATCACGTTCGTTCCAAAAATCACGCTCCCGAAGGTTTCATTCCATTTGGACTCTGTTTGATATTCCTTTTCTTTGAAACATTGAAATAGGCAAAAAAACAGCAATACAGGCTGGCCCTCCGGTTAGTAGGTTAGTCCTAAAAATGATATAAATGTGTAAAGTAAAGCCCATAAACATCCAAAACGGGTAATATAATAGCATGGAACAATCAAAAATTATAGATACGTTGGAGACGTATCATGGTGGCACCTCAGGTCGGAGGTTATAAGTTCACCAAGGTGCTCATGGATGGAGGGAGCAGTATCAACATCTTGTATTATGAAACCTTCCGTCGCATGGGGTTGACGAATAAGAATCTTAAACCGTCAAACACCATTTTCCATGGTGTGGTACCTGGTAAATCGGCTTATCCTATTGGTAAGATAGCTCTGGAGGTTGCTTTTGGAGATGATCATGATTCAAGATAAGAGACATTGACTTTTGAAGTGGTGAAAATCTGGAGCCCGTACCATGCCCTGTTTGGACGGTCGGCTTATGCTAAGTTCATGGCAAGGCTGTGTTATGTTTATCTATAGCTCAAGATGCCGGGTCATAAGGGGACCATCACAGTACATGGAAGCCAAAAGATCGCTTTGGAATGTGAGGAAGGTGATGCGGCTTATGTTGAGTCGGTTTGTGCAACAGAGGAGTTGAAGTTCTATAAGGACAATGTTGATCCGGCAAATACGACTTCTTTTAAAAAACCAACTACAGAGCATGATCCGGCTTTGAAGTTTAAATCGGCTGATGAAACTAAGCTCATTGATTTTGTTCCTGGCGATTCATCCAAGCAATTTAGCATCATCGCTAACCTGGATCCAAAATAGGAAAGCGCGCTCATCAAGTTCATCCGTGAGAACCGGGACATCTTTGCATGGAAACCTTATGACATGCCAGGTGTACTAAGGGAACTCGCTGAGCACACTCTTAATATCGATCCCAAGTTTAAACCGGTCAAGCAGTTTCTCCGCGCTTCAATGAAGAGAGACGCAAGGCCATTGGTGAGGAGGTAGCCCGGCTCTTGGCAGCAGGGTTTATTGTGAAGGTTTTTCATCCTGAGTGGTTGGCTAACCCGGTGCTGGTGCTTAAGAAGAACGGTACTTGGCGTATGTGTGTGGATTACATAGACTTGAACAAGGCTTGTCCGGCTGATCCCTTTGCCCTCCCTCGTATTGATCAAATTATTGATGCTACGGCGGGTTGTGAGCGTTTGAGTTTTCTGGATGCTTATTCCGGTTATCATCAGATCAAAATGGCAGTTAAGGACCAGGAGAAGACGGCTTTTATAACTCCCTTTGGAGCCTTCTGCTATGTGTCTATGCCTTTTGGGCTCAAGAGTGCCCAGGCGACTTATCAGCGATGTGTGCAGAATTGTCTGCATAATCAGATTGGGCGCAATGTTCATGCTTATGTGGATGATATCGTGGTGAAATCCAGGAAAGCAGAGACATTAATAGCTAATTTGAAGGAAACTTATGATAATCTCAGGGTTTATAAGATGATGCTTAATCCGGCCAAGTGTGTTTTTTGTGTACCAGTAGGCAAGCTCTTGGGTTTTCTGGTGTCTAACAGGGGCATTGAAGCTAATCCGGAAAAGATCAAGGCTATTACGTCCCTAGCTAAACCGGCGTGTATCAATGATGTTCAACGGCTGGCGGGTCATATTGCAGCGCTAAGCCGGTTTATCAGCCGGTTGGGAGAGAAGGCCATCCCTCTATACCAGATGATGAAAAAGACAAACAACTTTGTTTGGAGTGATGCTGCTGATGCGGCGTTTGAGGATCTGAAGAAGCAGTTAGCCGAGCCGCCTGTTCTTGCTGCCCCCATTGATAAAGAACCATTACTGTTATATGTGGCTGCTAACGCCTGGGCTGTCAGCGTGGCTATTGTGGTGGAGCATAAGGAGGCAGGTAAGGAGTATCCGGTTCAGCGGCCGGTTTATTACATCAGTGAGGTGCTTATTGAGTCAAAATAGAGATACCCACATTGGAAGAAGCTGGTGTATGGAGTTTTTATGGCGAGCCGGAAGCTTAAGCAATATTTTCAGGGCCATCCCATCACTGTGGTTAGTTCCGCTCCTTTGGGAGATATCATTCAGAACAGGGAGACAACTGGCCGGGTTGCTAAGTGGGCTATCGAGCTTGGACCTCATGGGTTAAAATATATGCCTCGCACGGCCATCAAATCCCAAGCGCTCATGGATTTCATCAATGATTGGACAGAGTTGCAGGCACCTGAGGATAAACCGGATAACACATACTGGACTATTCACTTCGACGGGTCCAGACAATTGGAGGGCTCGGGGGCTGGAGTGGTTCTTACTTCCCCTCGAGGTGACAAATTTTGCTATGTTCTTCGCTTGATGTTTCCTTGTACTAACAATGCAGCTGAGTATGAGGCCTTGCTCCACGGTCTTCGGAAGACTAAGGAGATGAACTTAATCCGGGTATGATGCTTTGGGGACTCCGATTTGCTGGCTCAGCAAGTTTCTGGTACTTGGGATTCTAAGGATCCACTCATGGCGGCTTATCAACGTGAGGTGGATATCATTGTTGGTCACTTCAAGGGTTACCAGGTCGAGCACATTGATAGGCAGAAGAATGAAGCGGCGGACGCTTTAAGCCGGCTGGGGTCTCAGCGTAAACCGGTGCCGCCCAATGTCTTTCTTGACATTCTGCATAACCCGTCGGTCAAGCTACCAACGGAGGAGCATCTGGTTGTTCCCGACCCGGAGGCTCAATTGGTGGCGGTTCTTCATGCTATTCCTGATTGGACGGTGCCCTACTTGGCGTATATGACCCGGGGCGAGTTACCCGAGGACGAAGTTTTGGCAAGACAGATAATCCGGCGGTCCAAGTCCATGACTATTGTCAATGGCGAGTTACATCACTGCAGTGTCTCGGGGGCGTTTCAATGTTTTGTTTCTCCTAAACAAGGTTGTGAGATCTTGCGTGAAATCCATGAAGGGGATTGCAGTCATCATGCCGGTTCAAAATCCCTTGTGGCTAAGTATTTTCGACACGGTTTTAACTGGCTAATAGCTCATGCTGATGCTAAGGATTTGGTCAGGAAGTGTGACAGTTGTCAGAAGTTTTCACGTTGGACCCATGTTCCGGCTCAGGAATTGAGGATGATTCCAATCACCTGGCCGTTTGCAACTTGGGGGCTTAATATGGTTGGGCCCTTTAAGAGGTCCAAGGACAAGAAGACTAAAAGTGTGTTATATCGACTAGAGGGGGGTGAATAGGCTATTTTTATGAATTCTTCACTGAGGAATTTGCTGGTGAGGAAATTCCTAAATGAAGAACTACTTGCAGCGGAATAAGTACTCAAAAGTAAACACAGCAGAACACAAGCATAGTCATCATAATGAAATGAAGACAAGCACAGAGTACAGAAAGCGTAAGCACAGGATAACACAGGATGAAGACGGATAGACTGAAGAAATTGAACTGAGAAAATTGAGAAAGTCTTCAGTCAAAGTCTTCAAACAGATATGAACAAGCACACAACAACAGAAATGAGGAAATGAAAGAGTTGAGGAAATAGAACCAGTAAGCTTGGTGAAGACAATGATTTGGTAGACCAGTTCCAACTGTTGTCTCAGTTGTATGTCTGGTTGGAGCGGCTGAGTATTTAAACTCGAGGACACACAGTCCTCACCGTATTATCCTTGAGCTAAGGTCAGACAGACCTCGCCCAATCACTCCTGGTAAGTCTTCAGGTGACTTCCAAACCTTCACAGACTAGGTCACTCGGCGATCCACAATTCCTCTTGGATGCTCTAGACCATGACGCCTAACCATCTGGAAGAAGCACAGTCTTCGAAGGTAACAAGCGTTGAATCCACACAGGATCAATCTCTTCAGTGATGCTTAATCACTTTGGGTTGTAGTGTGTTGGGTTTTGGTTTTTCCTCACTTGATGATTTTCGCTCAAAGTCCTCGGAGGATGGGATGCTCTCAAATGACAAGCGTCAGTTTCTCTCGGAGCAGCCAACCAGCTAGTGGTTGTAGGGGGCGGCTATTTATAGCCTAGGGAGCAGCCCGACATGATAAGACATAAATGCCCTTCAATGATATGACCGTTAGGTGGGTAGACACTACTAGGGAAAAGCCTAGCAGCAGCGCGGGTTTTGGGCCTCTCAGTAGCGCGGGGACAGGCGCTACTAATAAGGCGCTACAGCTAACGTATAGCAGTAGCGCCTGTTGTCCCACGCTACTGCTATACATGAATAGCTGTAGCGCTGTTTAGAAAAGGGCGCTGCTGATATTATCTGCAGCGATGTTTACCGGGAAGCGCTATTGGTAATGCGGCGCTACTGCTAAATTTCCCCCCCCCCCTCGCTACTACTAGTTTTATTAGTTTTTTTCCTGCATATTTGTTTTTGTATTTGTTTTGTATTTGAATAGGCTTTATACAATAATCTTTAGCATATCATACACATACAAATGTAATCATAGCATATACATACAATTAGTCTCATCAAATCATGTCATCATCATAATCATCATCCAACACAAAGTGGTCTCTCGTCGTCATCTAGAAAATAGCGATACAAGTCTCGATTACTTGCAAATACATCGTCATCCATCTAAACAATGGTATACGCGAGAAGAGCTATCACTTTGAGTACATGAGTTCGTATCCCTCTCTCGCATTAGCGTGAACCTAAACTAACTACTGCTTGTCGCTCGGAAACCGGAAACCGGTACACCTGGGCCTGACACTCCGGCCACTTGTCATATATATACTCCTGGCATAGCACTTATTCACCATCGATGATCTATGCACCTGCATCGTCACATGAGTCGATGATATGCAACATATATAGTTGAGCAACAGAAAGAGACAGACTTGGCAAAAATAGAAACAACATATCATAAGTATAAATAACAAAGTTCATCGTACCCCAAAATGCCCTAACTAGAGTGATTTTCGCTAGTCGAGGAGGAGGACGGTTTAATTACATCACAAATAAAGTTTCACCGTGCATAACTCAAAGTTTTGTCATACAGGAAGTATGGACTAAACGGACACATTGTCATATATTGACAATCACTCCAACATGTCGTTCCATCCATCCATGTCAGGGAGATAGTCCCCGAGCCTAGTGAAAGGCTTTAGGTCGAGACGCTGAGCGGCTACCCATGTTCGGACGTCTTCCCGCGACATTTGTCCTTCTTCGTAGAACATCCCTATTTTCCCGATGACCTCCTTCATGATGATTTGAGAAAGTTCACGCTGGATGTGATAGAACTCGGCTCGAAGTCGATGATCCTCGATATCTCCTACGTACTTTGCCCATTGCAGAATATGGGCATCGCCGGATCTAGGTGACATGCGAAGGTTCTGGTGATCCCGTCTGTACTCCAGCATGTGGTGTAGGACATAGAATCCATCATTAAGAGAATCGTTCGGTTGCTGGATGCAGCAGAAGTCGGTCTTATGGCCAAAGGCGACCCTGCCGCCCCTTCTCTTCTTGTCCCTGACCTCTCCACCCCTTGCTTGGTAGTAAAACATAGCACTGTTGAGAACATCCTTGATGTGGGTGTAATCCTTTTTGTGAATGTTCTTCGACTTGTCCAAGTAAAGAGCGTGGGAGAATCGGGGGTATAGGATGATGAGGACGGCGCGCCCGCCGCTACGCAAAATAAGTACACCTCAAATTACTTAGCCTCCACCATGCAAATGAATTATTGAAATCGAAGGAAGGATAGCAGTGCGGATGACTTACACGGGATGATAAGACACGAGAATTGCCCCCTTGTCCTTGTTGGCGAGCATGAAATTGATGATGTATTCCCTCGCGTATACATGGTGCTCTGCGCAGACTCCCAAGAAGCCCTCGTGCATGTAGTACGGGTCAGCGACACAGATATGAGATATCTGCTCAAACCCGATGATGTAGTTCATGTGCAAGGCATAAAGTCGGGCAAACGTAAAATCCAGCTTCTTCACATGAAACATGTCGAATATGTAATCGAATCGGAGGAAGAACTTATCCACAGGGAAGCTATCGACGTACGACATTTGCCGCGGAACGTTAACCACGTAGAGTGGGTATCCTGGATCTGTCGAGGCGATGAGGCCTTTCTCTACCCGCAACACATCGTCATGAAGTCTCCTTAGATCGCCGAATCTGGCCTGTAGCGCTGTTGCAGGTAGGATTGGTTGACTGGGGATATGCCATTTATCCGCATCGGGGATATCTATACGGTCCTGAAGCCGAGGCTGCTGAGGCGGCTGGATCATAGAATCAGCTTTTTTTGCCTTTCCTTGCTCTCTTCCTAGACTTCTTTACTACCGGAAGGTCGTCCATAATACGTTGAGACGGCAATTCAGGCACCGACTCATGATGCTCAAATCCTGAGGAGGCGCCAGTATAGACATACTGTTCAGTGCCACCGTCGTCCTCATCCTCATCCATGGCGATGTCATCAGCGACTAATGGAGCCTCCTCCTTACCCCATCTGCTATCACCCAACCCGACACCCGACGCTAATTGGGTAGGTGGGGTGTTGATGTTCATACCTTGCTGAGGCTGCGTGCTTGTGGGTGTGCTCCCGACCGCCTCCAGACGAAGCAGACTCTTTGGCCACAACAGGACCCACCCATTGCAACAATCACCAAGCCGCCGCGGTGTCTCCTCGTCATCCACCAGTAGTATTGGAGGAGGCAAATTCTCGTGGCCGGTTCGACACTGGCCACGGAAACCTTGAACACGTTCGGGGGGATCGGCCGGTTGTGGAACAATGGTTCCTTCGACTCCATTATCGTCGCCTTCCCCACGTCCACCTTCTGGTTGCCGATGGTGTACAATATGGTGCACGGGGTTTCGTTGGCCTGCAAAGAAAAGTCTGTGACGTGAGACATCCGAAAGGCAACGAAAATAGGAGATTATACATTTATATTGAAGGGGGCCGGTGTGACAGATACCATGAGGGCGTCGAGCTCAGCCAAAGACGAAGCACCGCAGAGCACGTCCGGTGCGGGAGCCGGTGCGGGAGCAGGTGCGGGAGCCGGTGCGGGAGTAGGTGCTCCCAAGAAGTCAGCAAGGGGAAAGTCCTCTGCATTTTTTTCTAGATTTTGCCTTGTCCAAGTGAAAACGCCCGTCACCAAGGAAGTAGACAAATCTGCAACCACCTGTTTTGCGGCAGCTACCGCTGTTGCGACTATCTGAGATGATTTCTTCTCAACCGCAATCTCAACCTTCTTGTCGATTTTTTCTTCAGTTAACCTCCGTCTTTCCTTTCTCTCCTCCGTGGTCTCATGGTAGTACTTCTTCCACGTGGCGCCGTCTCCGACAGCGTGCACGCGTCCATACGACGGTCGAGTATCTACCGGTTGTCGTTTCAATATGTTCAACGCCCGGTTGAATGGAGTGTCCCACTTGGGCCTCGCCAATGCCTCAGATGGCGAGTCGCTTTCAGCCGCAATCTGGTGTTGCTCTCTCTACAAAAGGCACAAGGATCGTATACAAATATGACTAATGTGTGCAATCGAATTGATCAGAAACTAAAATTACCAGCAGTCTCATGAACTCCGTAATGACCGGTGTTGTCTCGTAAACCTTCTTCACTAGGTCCCAACGGTGCCGGGCCCTCAGGACGTCACACTCCTGTGGGACGGTGAAATCCGCCAAGGGGTCTGGGATGCCCAGACTCGCGGCTTCCGCGTCCTCCTTGGCCCATTTGGACCTCTTTCGGCCGTAACCACGGCTTCCTAGGTGGTGGCTCCCAATGTTCCTCTCTTGAAGCCCCTTCATGTACTTAGACTTTTTTTTGGCAGCTTCGGCCTCGCAAGCCTCCTTGAATATTTGAAACTGCTCTTTCGTGATTGTCGGATTATCCTTTACAATCTCGGAGTAGGGTTCCTTCTTGTCGATGATCCTTGCTTTCACTCGAGTTTTCCAGGCGGCCAACGCGTCGCTAAACTTGGTTATGGCGTGTTTGTTTATCTTCTTCATTGTCGGGTCCTCGTCTGGATCTTCATAATCCTTCTCATTCCGGCCCGGGAACAAGAATATCTGGTGAAACTTCTTTAGGAGGGAGCTCCTCATATTTTCTATCTTCTGTAGTTTCTCATCGTTGATGGTGGCGGTTGTCCGTACGATGCAGCCTATTTGATTGTCGTAGCATCGACGTGCTTCCTCGGGTGCCTTTGGCTCAAAAATGCCGTCGTCCACCTCCGTGACCACCAGTCTAGTAGTCCTGAGTTTGTTAGGAAGCCATTGCCTCTTTGCTTTCGGTTCTACACCGGCTCTGCTCCCCGAGGTAGCACCGGTCTCAGTCTCAGCGCCGGTCTCGATGCCGGTCTGAGTCTCAACTCTGGTCTCAGTCTCAGCACCGGTCTGCGTGTCGGTCTCAGTCCCCGATGCCACCGGTGGGCCCAACAACAACATCGGTTGATCGTCGGTAAGGCTAAAAAAATCGCTTGCCGCGCGGTAGACGTCGTCGCAATCACCAGAACCCTGTCCTTCATTGTTGCTAGCCATGTTTCCTATGATTAAATCTAGTCAATTAATTCTAGACCTAATAAAATGAATAATGACATAAAAAGGCCTATTGTTTTGCAGGAATGTTGACTCCTTCCTAGTGCGGCAAATCCCGGGCACCCGATATGTCCTAGTTTGTAGCACAAGTCATGCCGAAATTATCGGAAAATTTCGGCATGACCTTTGCTAAAAAGTGGACAAATCGAGAACCTGAAATTTGCCAAAACAGAAATGAATCAAGATTCCAGAAAAACATAGGCCACTCAGCATCATTCCCTAGAAATAGTGTTCAAATATCCCTCTTCGACACTGCAACACATGTCCAAATATACACGAGCAACCACATGTCCAAATTTCACAAGCTAATTCAAAAACAAAGTGTAGAAGAAAATTCATTTAACTACTAATAGAACAAAATTCAGTTAACTTTAGTGCTCTATAATGATGAAAGGAAAAAAATTCAGTTAACTACTAATTTCATTCATTTAGGTTATTCATTTAACATCACCTAATTAACCTACTGTACCACTGCTACTAGCAGCACTACTAACCTAATTAACCTAGCAAAACTCTAGTGCCCTAATTGAAAAACATCTAATTAACATCTACTAGTACCACTATTGCCCTAACCTAGTTAACACCTACTAGTATCACTATATACTATACAAGCAGCATCTACCCTAATTAAACCCTACTGCCCTAACTAACTTTTGTTGTAAACCAATTTTTTTTGCTCTAAACTAATTTTTGCTCTAACATCTACTACTTAACATCCTTTGCTCTAAACTAATTTTTTTGCTATAAACAGACTTTTGCTCTACTAATTTTTTCTCTAAAATGCAAAGAGACAGGAGTCGGGGGGAGGGGTGGGGGACTTACAGAGAGGGGAGAGACGGTGGCGGGGAGGTGCTCGGTGACGGAGGCAGGGGCGGAGAGGGCGGGCTCGGGCACGGGCAACAGCAGTCCTGGGTGGGCTCAGGCAGCGGTGAGGTGGAGGGCGCCGATGGTGACGTCGAGGGCGGCCTCGGGCGGCGGCAGTGAGGCTGAGGGCGGCCTCGAGCGGCGGCGGTCAGGATGACGGCGGCCTCGGGGGGAGACGGTGAGGTTGCGGGCGT
Source organism: Triticum aestivum (assembly GCF_018294505.1). NCBI lineage: Eukaryota > Viridiplantae > Streptophyta > Magnoliopsida > Poales > Poaceae > Triticum > Triticum aestivum. The sequence goes on along the minus strand of NC_057801.1, from coordinate 533,257,941 downwards.
CCACGCCAGCAGGAGACGACGGCGAAGTGGGGCGACGGCGAATTGGGGAGACGGCGGCGAGGGCGAGGGATTTGGGGAAGAAGTGTGGTGGCCGGGGGGCGGGGGGGGAAACCGCTGTTTAAGTGAAACATAACGGTAGCGCGTTTCTGAAACGCGCTATAGCTAAGTTAGCTACAGCGTGTTTCCTGAAACCCGCTACTGCTATTCCTTTCTCCTTTTTTCCCTTTTTTCTTTTATTTTTCTTTACAGTTTATTTTTTCCTTTCTCCTTTTTCTTTTTCTTTCATTTTCATTTACTTTTCTACTTGTTTTTCACTTTATTTTATTTCCGTTAGCAGCAGCGCCTTACACGTAAGCGCGCTACAGCTAAGGAGAGTAGCAGTAGCGCTGGGCTAGTATACGCACTACTGCTAGGTTGGGCTAGCCATGTGCGCCCAGTTCAAACATAGCAGCAGCGCTTTTCGCTTGTACGCGCTACTGCTAAAGTCATAGCAGTAGCGCGGTTTATTTACGCGCGTTGCTACTAAGTAGTAGTAGCGTTTGATTTTGTACAGCGCTACTGGTAACATTCTGTGTATAAGGTTTTCCCTAGTAGTGAGATATTTTGGGACAGCTGGCGCATAGCACAGCAACGGTCGGAAGTTTGACTCTCAAATTCCTCAGGGCTATCATGTTCCTCACTGTGTAGGCAATCCGCACTGGCGAATTCCTAGCTCCTCGGCCAGAACAAATTCCTCAGAGACCAGAAGAACTTAGTCTCTGTCACTGAAGAATATGACTGAACTGTATGAGATTTCCAATGGCTTCACTCGAAGGGATTGGTAGGTGTAGGATTTTGAGTTGAGCATCACATGGAAATTTTTCCTTAGTATTTCCTCGACCCCCTTTAACAGTACGGTATTCCCTATGACTCATGAAAGAGAAAATGAAACTACGAAAACAAAAGTCTTCACACTTCATGTTCCTCGAATGATTGCCAAGTCTTCAAGTTCACACCAATTTCTTCACTTTCAAAGTCTTCAGAAAGTCTTCAGTAATCCAAAGTCTTCAGTTGAAGAACTTCATTTTTAGGGGTCGACTTTCTCTGCAAATATCAAACTCCTCATAGACTTATAGACCTGTGTACACTCACCAACGCATCAGCCCCTTAACCTATAAGTCTTCAATACACTAAAATCACTAAGGGGCACTAGATGCACTTACAATCTCCCCCTTTTTGGTGATTGATGACAATATAGGTTAAGTTTTTCAATGGGGATAAACATATGAAGTGTAAATACTGATATTGAGGAATTTGATTGCAAGATATAGAAGAACTCCCCCTGAAGATGTGCATAGTGAGGAATTTGCTTTTGAAGCAATGCACCCTTGAAGAGTATAATCATGGAGATCTCCCCCTATATCTTGTAATTCATACACGCATTTGACATATTATGAAGAATTTGAAATGCATGATGAAATATGGTGACTGATGTAATTCAGCATGCGTGCATAGACATTGATGAGGAATAAGCATGCAGAAGAACTCAGAAAAAGTATCAGGCCACCATAGAGTTTAAGATTACAATTCAATCCAGCAAGGTCATCAAAAGAATGAGAGTTGTAACTTAGAAAAAAACACGCCCATATAAGATAGACCCGCTTGAAGACTAACTCAAATTTCTCCCCCTTTGTCATCGAATGACCAAAAGGGTTGAAAATGAGGACTAACGCCCCTGAAGAATATCATGATGATGGAGGAGCGCTAGCATTGTTGGGGTCTTGAGTTGTTGTAGGGCCTGCCGCAGTGTCGTCCAAGTCTTCATACTCGTCCATGTCGCGTGATGAAGAATATGAACTAGCGACCAAGGAAGGAACCTTCACCTTCTTGAATCTCTTTGGTGGAGGAGCAGACCAGTCAAAATCTTCCTTGAAACCCATTTGCTTCAGATCTTCTTCACCATAGAGATGTGACAGAGTAGCCCAGGTGCGATCGAAGACTTCATGGAGGTAGTAATGGTTTTTCTTCACTGCATTATGTGTAGAAGTCATGTTGTGAAGAATAGAGCCAAACGGACGCTTAACCCATTTGTGTTTTCGATCCACCTTCTGGTGAAGACTAAGAAGCAGCTCTCGGTCAGCCATCACACGAGGAGCAGTGGCTTGAGGATTTGGCTTGGATGCATTGGCAGAAGAATCATGAGTGGCAGAGTCATCATTGGTGGAATAAGATGCAGCTTTGCGGAACTGGCCATCCAATGGATGAATACCTTCATCGATAACAGCTGGTGCCTTGCCCTTCTCATCAGCTGAGGAATATGTCCGCTTGAGGACTTCAATCGAGGGCAACTGGCTGAGGTGATTCTGAAAGTCAGCTTTGTAGTTGAGTGAAGACCTTGTTCTGAGGAATCTCATGATCCAGGGAGCATAAGGCTTCAGCTCAAACGGAGAAAGTGCAACATTTGCCAGAGTCCTCATGAAGAAATCATGATAATTGACAGGGATGCCAAGCATGATGTTGAATAGCATATTCTTCATGATGCCAACAATTTCCTCATCGGATGAGTCGTGGCCTTTCATAGGACTCATAGTCTTCGTCAGAATGCGGTAGACGGTTCTTTGCACATACATCAATTCCTTCACGAGGAATTTGGTCCTTGGGGCTTGACCAGGCTTCAGAGGCTTCATGAGTACTTGCATGTAATGAGCAGTGAGTTCAGGCTCTTGGTACAGACAACGAGCACCTTCAGGTGGAGGACTGATTGGTAGGGCATGAAGTAATTCAGAGGCCGGTGCTTTGTAATGAGTGTTTTCGGTCATCCAGTCCAACACCCAAGTTTTGATATCATCAGCATCACCTGTGATGTGCAACGTTGCATAGAACTGAAGAATAAGCTCTTCATTCCAATCAACTATGTCAGAGCAAAAGTCGAGCAGTCATGCATCATGAAGCATACTGAGGACTTGAGAGAAGCAAGGCATTGATTCCATGTGTCGGTGTCAAAACCGGCGGGTCTCGGGTAGGGGGTCCCAAACTATGCGTCTAGGCGGATGGTAACAGGAGACAAGGGACACGATGTTTTTACCCAGGTTTGGGCCCTCTCGATGGAGGTAAAACCCTACTCCTGCTTGATTAATATTGATGATATGGGTAGTACAAGAGTAGATCTACCACAAGATCAGAGAGGCTAAACCCTAGAAGCTAGCCTATGGTATGATTGTTGTTCGTCCTATGGACTAAAACCCTCCGGTTTATATAGACACCGGAGAGGGCTAGGGTTACACAAAGCCGGTTACAATGGTAGGAGATCTACATATCCGTATCGCCAAGCTTGCCTTCCACACCAAGGAAAGTCCCATCCAGACACGGGACGAAGTCTTCAATCTTGTATCTTCATAGTCTAGGAGTCCGGCCAAAGATGATAGTTCGGCTATCCGGACACCCCCTAATCCGGGACTCCCTCAGTAGCCCCCGAACCAGGCTTCAATGACGATGAGTCCGGCGCGTAGATTGTCTTCGGCATTGCAAAGCGGGTTCTTCTCCAAATTCCATATACTTGTCGAACAGTGTCCGGCTTCTTATAAATGCTGCGCTCCTTGGCTTCCATGCCCAATAATGGCCATCTTCCACGTGTCGAACGAATGCGAAAAGCCAGGGTATTTTTACACTTTCAACCACTAGCTGCGCAAATGAGCCGCCTATAAAAAGAGACGAGGATCTGGATCTGAATCACACCATCCTCCCTCTGCGAGCATTCATCGGAGCGCCTCTGACAAAAATCCATTCCATCATGGACAATCGACGCGGCTCCTCCTCTCGCGCTCCCAGCCCTCAGCTTGGAGATTGGGAGAGATGCTCGGTCCCACACAGCAAGCTAACGACGCTCCAAACCAAGGGATTTCTTCCCCCAGCCTTCATGGTTCCGGTTCGAGCCGGACTCGCCACCTATAAGGGAGGAAAGCGTCCCTGATCCCTCCAAAGGAGAGCGGGTATGCTTTGTCCCTTATCTGATAAGAGGACTCAGATTTCCAATACATCCGTTTCTCCGGGGGCTCCTGGAGTTCTACGGCCTCCAGCTGCACCACCTTACGCATGCCTCCATTCTGCACATCGCGGGCTTCGTGGCCCTTTGCAAACTATTCTTGGGCGTCGAGGCTCATTTTGCACTGTGGAAGAGGTTATTCTGCCTCGTACCCCGTTCTCATGAGGGGTCAATATATCAAGTGGGCGGAGCCGGACTATGGCGCATCGCCGGGACCGGATATCTATCCGGAACCCCGAAGAAGGCGTCCGAAGACTGGCCTTCGGAATGGTTTTATATGGAAGACGTCCCGCTGCCGGATCCTGTTCGGATCGGCCTCCCGGAGTTCAGTAATGCTCCTTTGAAGAAGCTTGAGCTGGCGCCCGCGGAGCCCCCAGAGGGAGAATGACAGGGATGTCCTCTACCTGATGAGCTGAATAAGGTTATTAGCTCATTCCGGCCTCACTATGATTGGAGTCATGGCCACATGCATTATGCGGGGGGTGCAGCCGCTCCAGTATAGGGGCCACCCCATGTGGGAGTTCAACGGGGAGGATGGTGCCACCCGCCATGGCCGTAAGGGGCCGGGATCGGTCGCCGATCTGGTGAATATCTTATCCGGCCTGCAAAAAGGGGAAAAGGAGGATTTTCTCCGTGTTAGTCCACTGAACGGATTTTCTATGAACAATCCTCGAAGTTGGGTAAGAGGACATTTCTTTTTACCTATCCGATCCCCATTCCCATGGTTAAGTATCTCATTTTGTGATTTTGACGCAGGAACTGCGCCGGGCCGTAGAGGATATACACAGCCCGCCTCCACAACCCGAGGATCCGGAACAGTCCCTTGATCCGGCTTCTGAAGAGGATCCAGACATAAAGGTGGAGCTGATCGATGGGGTGTTCCATCAACTTAGCATCGACAATGCTTTGGTCGCCATTACGGCCGACTACCCCGGAATATTTCCAGCTTCTCAGGTAACTGTGACCGAAGTCCTGATACCATGACCCATCCGTGCTTATTTCTGATCACCGCATACCAATGGTGTTCCGTAGGAGGTGCCTTTGAGGCGGGAAGCCGAGCCCGCGGCGGCTGGCCACCAAGGGGCAGCTCAGCCCTGCAGGCAGAAAAGAAGTGCGGTGTGGATCGAGACGTCGCCGCAACGGTATGGTGCGCCACCGTGTTTCAAGGAAAGATTCCTGGAAGGCATACTAACGCTCGTGATTTTTTCAGGAAAAAGAGCGCTCGCCGGACTGTGTCCGGAGAGGTTGCCAATCGAGCCTCCGCCAGCCAGGCTCCAAAGCCAGGTCCGGAAGGGAAGGCGAACACAAGGCGCACGTCGGATGCTCCTCCAACGGAGGATGCCGACAGATTGTCCGCCACCAAATCTGAGGTGGAGAGCGCCATGAATCATAGGCGCCGCTGGACAATTCTTCGTGACGCATGTTTCTCCCAAGAGGCATTGAATGTCTTTAATTCAGGAGATGCGCACCTCCGTGCCGCTCAAGATGGTCTAGCCAGAGCCACGGAGCAGTATGTGAAAGACATACGGGTGAGGAATTTTGATAGTTATATATGCCAGTAGCCCCCGAGACTTAAAATAGTTAGAATAACTGATTTAAGGATCATTTGTTATGCAGGATCTTACAGAAAAGAATACCCAACTGTCCCAGGAGCTTCAAGAGTGCAAGGCCCAACTTGAGGCCGCACTAGCCGCCACAGGGCGAGCCACAGAGACCCCCTCTGGTAATATACGCTTTAAAAGAGAAGTAGTTTGCGAAGTGCGGCGTGTGTGTAAGTCTGACAATAACATTGCAGATGGCGCCGGGGTAGATCCAGACAAGCAACAGCTCCTGCGCCGGTTAAAGGCTGGCGAGAATGTGCTTACAAGGGTGCGGCAAGAGAAGAATAACCTCCAAGATGCCAACACCCAGCTGGGCGAGGAACTAAAAGATGTTCGTGCCCAGCTGTCTGACTCCGTTAAGGAGAATCGGCGGCTTCGTCGCGGCATTTTCAGTAAGTGCTTGAACGAACCTTAAAAAAGAGTTCGGCGAGGAAGTCGACTAACAAAAATATGTCTGTAGGTATGCTCACAGGTCGGCCTACAGAGGAAATGCCCGGTTCAACGGGTGACCTACTTCCCGAGCTGCTACAACTGCACGAACGAGTTCGGCAGGTGATGAGAGGCGTCGCCCAGGCCTTGTGGCCATCCATCTCCCTACCCGAAGGCCTTGGAGAGCTTGCAGAGAAGCTTTAGGGAGCACGGCGGCGCTTCCGGCTATGGAAGATATCGGCCTGTCGTCAAGGCGTCAGGGAGGCCTGGGCCATGGTGAAGACGTGGTACACGAAGGCTGACCCAAACCACATGGCCGAGGTCGGACCTATGGGGCCCGATGGAAAGGAGATCCCTGTGAGCTTAGTGTACGGCCAAGTAGAATTGGCCGCAAAGTATTCCCGGTGGGACTGTAAACTAGACAGCCTATTAGATGGTATTGAAGAGGAATACAATTAGTCAATTTGACTATGAAATTTAAAATGACATGTAAAATGCCTTCTAGCCGGATTGTAGATCATTTGTTGTAGCGGACCTTTTCGCTTCAACCTCGGGACCCGACAGTCCAGAGTGTTTCCGAATACCCTCGTGGTTATATAAAAAAACCGAGGCATGCGTGGAGACCAGGCGTAGGGGTCATTAGTGCTTTATCAGACAACCCAACTAGTTATGTTATATTACATGGTTAGTAAGAAACATCTTCCAAGGAGAATAGTTTCGTTAGGGGTTCCTTTCCCTGGGAGGCATGCCCTAAAGTGCATGGCCGGACTGCGAAAAAAACAGGAAAGCATCTGGGGGCAGATAAATAAATAGGTAAGAAATCGTATTTTAGTTCACTGACCGAATATTCCCTTAAGAACGCTAGCTTTCGGCTTCACCCAGTTCGAGGTACACATCCGGCTGACCCGGCAGTAACAATCGCAGAGGTGCTCCCTTTACCACCTAGCCGAACAATCAGGAACGTAGGGGTAAGCACAGGAGCCAGGCAACCCAGCTTGTCCAAAACTTAAGTCATATCAATGCATATAATGGTGAATAAAAGGTACATGCGGAAGTGTGACACATGTCTTGGGCATAAAGCCCGTATAAATAAGCTTCTATTAAAGAAGCCCCCAGGTATAATGAGCGCGAGTAGCACGTCAAATGTGTGTGAACAATGCGCAGACGAGCCTCCACGGGCTTTAAGAAAAAAGGAGGGAGAAGGAGAGAAATAAAAGACAGCTAAAGTATAAAATGTAGACGGAGGAAGGAGACGAACTCAAAGTCCGGCGCTAGGCGTAGAATCTTCAGAGACGGGCTGCGTTCCATGGGTTCGGCTTGAGTCGGTTATCCGATGCGTTTCGCAGACGGTACGCTCCACCGGTCAGGACTTGGTCGATGATGAAGGGACCTTCCCATTTGGGCTTGAGTTTGTCCTTTTTCTTGTCCGACAGGCGTAGAACTAGTTCGCCAACATTGTAAGTTTTGGCCCGTACTTCTCTGCTTTGATATCTTCGGGCCTGCTGTTGATAGAATGCGGAACAAGATTTTGCCACGTCGCGCTCCTCCTCTAAGGCGTCCAAACTGTCCTGCTGATCCAGCTCGGCTTCTCTTTCTTCGTACATGCGCACGCGAGGTGAGTCATGAATTATGTCGCAGGGCAAAACTGCCTCTACGCCGTATACCAGAAAAAAATGGTGTGAATCCGGTAGTGCGATTCGGCGTGGTCCGCAGCCCCCAGAGTATGGATTCGGCGTGGTTCGAGCTCCTCTACCCAGTGCGTGTTAGATTCCTTGAGGGACCACACTAGTCTGGGTTTAATGCCGCTCATGATTAGACCATTTGCTCGCTCGACTTGACCGTTATTTTGTGGGTGATAGACTGAAGCGTAGTCAAGCTTGATGCCCATGTTTTTGCACCAGAGTTTAACCTCGTCGGCCATGAAGTTCGTGTCGTTATCGGTGTGATGATGCTATGGGGGACGCCGTAACGGTGTACTACCTCTGATATGAAGTCTATCACGGGTCCGGATTCGGCTGTCTTAACTGGCTTGGCCTCTATCCATTTGGTGAATTTATCCACCATGACCAATAGGTATTTTTGCTTGTGGGTTCCTCCTTTAAGGGGTCCAACCATGTCAAGCCCCCAGACCGCGAACGGCTAGGTGATGGGTATAGTTTTCAGGGTGGTGGGTGGCATGTGGCTTTGATTAGCAAAGAGCTAGCAACCGACGCATCGTTGGACTAAGTCCTGAGCGTCTGCCCGGGCCGTTGGCCAATAAAATCCTGTACGGAAGGCCTTGCCTACAAGGGCCCGGGCTGCGGCGTGGTGCCCACCGAGTCCGGCATGAATTTCAGCCAGAAGATTGCGCCCTTCCTCTTCGGAGATACACCTTTGAAGGACTCCGGTTGTGCTTTTCTTATAAAGCTCTCCCTCATGGACCTTATAGGCTTTAGATCGCCGTACTATGCAGCGGGCCTCGTTTTGGTCCTCGGGAAGTTCCCGCCTAGTTAAGTAGGCTAGGAATGGTTCGGTCCATGGGGCAATGACTGCCATTATTTAGTGGGCTGAAGGTGTTATTTCATTGGCAGAACCACCGATTGTGTCAGAATGTTCGGTGTCGGGCGGTGCGGTTGGGTCCGGATTGTTGTTTCCGGACTCCCCTTCCCATAGTACGGATGGCTTGAAAAGCCGTTCCAGGAAGATGTTGGGAGGGACGGCATCGCGCTTTGCGTCGATGCGTGCCAATACGTCCGCCGCCTGGTTATTATCCCGGGCTATATGGTGAAATTCGAGCCCTTCAAACCGAGCTGACATTTTTAGGACGGTGTTACGATAAGCTGCCATTTTCGGATCCTTGGCGTCGAAGTCTCCATTTATTTGGGGTATCGCGAGGTTCGAATCCCTGCACACCTCTAGGCGTTTAATGCCCATGGAGACCGCCATCCGGAGGCCATGTAGAAGGGCCTCATATTCGTCTGCATTATTGGAGTCCGTGTACATTATCTGGAGTATGTATTGGACTGTGTCTCCGGTTGGGGACGTCAGGACGATGCCAGCCCCCAGGCCGGCCAACATTTTGGAGCCGTCGAAGTGCATGATCCAATTGGAGTATGCGCCGTACTCTTTAGGGAGTTCGGCTTTAGTCCATTCGGCGACGAAGTCAGCCAAAACTTCTGACTTGATAGCTCGCCATGGTTTATAGGTTATGTCGAACGAGAGGAGCTCGATGGCCCATTTGGCAATCCGGCCCATTGCGTCGCGGTTGTTTATAATGTCATTAAGAGGTACTTCGGAGGCTACTGTTATCAAACACTCTTGGAAGTAGTGTCGCATCTTCCGGGATGCCATGAACACCGCGTATGCTATCTTTTGATAGTGCGGGTACCGTGACTTGCATGGAGTTAGGACAGTGGACACGTAGTAAACTGGTTTTTTGAGAGGGAACTTGTGTCCGTCCGTTTCTCGTTCGACAACGAGCACCGTGCTTACAACTTGATGGGTTGCCGCGATATATAATTGCATTGGTTCGCCCATGTTGGGTGCGGCCAGGACCGGATTTGTTGCCAATATGGCTTTGATTTCTTCGAGTCCGGCCGTGGCGGCATCCATCCACTCAAAGTGTTCGGTGCACCACAGGAGGCAATAAAGGGGTAATGCCTTTTCTCCTAAGCGGGAGATAAAGCGGCTTAGAGCCGCCACGCATCCAGTCATTTTTTGTATTTGTTTGAGGTCTTTTGGGATATCCAATTGTGACAGAGCTCGGATTTTGGCTGGGTTTGCTTCAATTCCTCTACCGGATACAATGAAGCCCAAGAGCTTTCCGGCTGGTACGCCGAAAACACATTTTTCCGGGTTGAGCTTAATGTCATATGCTCGGAGCTTGTCGAATGTGAGCCTCAAGTCGTCTACTAGAGTTTCGACGTGCTTGGATTTGACGACCACATCATCTACGTATGCCTCCACTGTTTTGCCGATCTGGTTTGCCAGACATGTCTGAATCATGCGCTGATATGTTGCGCCGGTGTTTTGAGCCCGAAGGGCATTGTGTTAAAGCAAAATGGGCCGTATGGAGTGATGAATGCCGTTGCGGTAGCCGGAGTATGCATCGAGGAAGCACAATGAATCGTGCCTTGCGGTAGCGTCGATAATTTGATCGATGCGGGGGAGGGGGAAGGGATCCTTTGGGCAAGCCTTGTTAAGGTCCTTGAAGTCGACACATAGGCGCCAGGATTTATCCTTCTTTCGTACCATCACTAGGTTTGCTAGCCAGTCCGGATGTTTTATATCTCTGATGAATCTGGCTTCCAATAGTTTGGCTAGCTCCTCTCACATTGCCTGTCTCTTCGGTTTGGAAAATCGTCGAAGAGCCTGTTTGACTGGCTTGAATCCTTTTAGGATATTTAGGCTGTGCTCGGCCAGCCGGCGTGGGATTCCTGGCATGTCTGAGGGGTGCCAGGCGAAGATGTCCCAATTTTCTCGTAGGAATTCTCGTAGTGCGGCGTCTACATCAGGGTTTAACTGTGCCCCAATGGATGCCGTCTTTGTAGGGTCCGTTGGATGGACTTGGAATTTGACTATCTCGTCTGCTGGCTTAAAAGAGGTGGACTTGGATCTCTTATCGAGTATCACATCGTCCCTGTTCACCGTGGAGCGTAGCGCAGTGAGTTCCCCGGCCGCTAGGGCTTCGGATAGTGCCTCAAGGGCTAGTGCGGCTGTCTTATTTTCGGCGCGGAGTGCTATGTCCGGATCACTGGCAAGAGTGATGATTCCGTTGGGCCCGGGCATTTTGAGCTTCATGTACCCGTAATGGGGTATAGCTTGAAAAATTGTGAATGCCTCTCGCCCTAATAAAGCGTGATATCCGCTGCTGAACGTGGCCACTTGGAACATGACCTCCTCGGACCTGTAATTGTCCGGTGAGCCGAACACCACATCCAGTGTAATTTTTCCTGTGCAGCATGCTTCCCGACTAGGGATTATTCCTCTAAAGGTTGTGCTGCTTCGCTCGATGCGGCTCCAGTCTATTTCCATTTTTCAAAGGGTTTCCTCGTAAATGAGGTTTAATCCGCTGCCGCCATCCATGAGTACCTTGGTAAGGCGAAAGCCGTCCACTATTGGACTGAGGACCAATGCGGCTGGTGCTCGGGCTATTCGGAATTTAGGTTCGTCACTGGCGTTAAAGGTAATAGCCGTGTCACTCCATGGATTTATTGTTGCTACTTGGTAGACTTCGGCAAGGCTGCGGAGTGTTTGTTTCTGCATATTATTTGATGCGAAAGTCTCGAAGACTGTTAATATCATACTGGTGTTGTTGGGCTGGTTCTCTGGAGCTAGAAGCTCTTCGCCACTTTTGGCCACCTGCCGTAGTATCCAACATGCTCGAAGGCTATGAGTTGGAGTGGCGCCCTCTGTACTATGAATTTTGCAGGGTCCATTGAGCCATCCCTCCAGTACGGTTCTGTGCCCTTTAGGGGTTTTTTGCTTTTTGGTATTTAACCCAGGTGCCTGGCGATGATGCACCCTTTTATTTCGGACTAGGGTTGTATTCAGGGCCGGGTTATCCCAAAATTTGGTTTCGGTTTTCCAGGCGCTCTCTATCGCACAGTACTTTCTTACTATGGACGCCAAGTCGGCAAAGTGTGTAATTTCACGACGACTTATGGCGTTTAGGATTCCCTTGTCCGTGCAATTATTGCAGAAAAGTGAAATTGCGTCTTCCTCGCGGCAGTCCTTTATCCTGTCCATAACCAAGAGGAATCTGGCCTAGTAATGGTGTACTGTTTCAGCGGGCTCTTGCCGGATTCGGGATAGATCGCTTATGTTTGGGTGGGCGGGTGGAATTAAATTCGGAACCCCGTCCAATCTAAGACTCAGGGGCCGAAAAGTTTCCGAACTTGGAAGCTTGGGTTTTTGGATATTGTCCAATGAATCCAGCCCGCTGCCTGACTTTAGGTTCAGGACTTGATCGACGTCCGTCCCTCCGTGAGAATCCGGCATGGAGGGGTCGGGAATCCGGACATAGCTAGTCCTTAATATAGAAGAAGGGTCGCCGTACTGTTCCTCTACCACAGCAACATGGTGGGTAGCCTGGGGAGAGTTGATCTCTCTCAGATCGGTTTTAGGCCCAATCTGATCGTAGTCTGTAGCGACTCCCAGGGCGGTGATGCGATCCAAGAGCTCGTTTAAGGAGGAGAGCTCCATCGGATCTAGCTGCTCGGAAAGTTCCGAGTTAACGTGAAGATTGCTTTCGATGACCCGAGAAGTCATCATCGGCGCGGCGGCCGAACAGGCGGTCATAAGAAAACCGCCTAGTCGGAGAGTTTGGCCGATGGCCAAAGCTCCTTTAGCAACGGTGCCGTCTTTAAAGACGGGATGAGGCATCCTTCCTGATGGCGACGGCATAGAGGAACTCTCAATGAAAGCACCAATGTCGGTGTCAAAACCGGCGGATCTCGGGTAGGGGGTCCCGAACTGTGCGTCTAGGCGGATGGTAACAGGAGACAAGGGACACGATGTTTTTACCCAGGTTTGGGCCCTCTCGATGGAGGTAAAACCCTAATCCTGCTTGATTAATATTGATGATATGGGTAGTACAAGAGTAGATCTACCACGAGATCAGAGAGGCTAAACCCTAGAAGCTAGCCTATGGTATGATTGTTGTTCGTCCTACGGACTAAAACCCTCCGGTTTATATAGACACCGGAGAGGGCTAGGGTTACACAGAGCCGGTTACAAAGGTAGGAGATCTATATATTCGTATCGCCAAGCTTGCCTTCCACACCAAGGAAAGTCCCATCCGGACACGGGACGAAGTCTTCAATCTTGTATCTTCATAGTCTAGGAGTCCGGCCAAAGATGATAGTTCGGCTATCCAGACACCCCCTAATCCGGGACTCCCTCACCATGTCCACGTGAGGAATATGCTCGTAGTCGAAGACTTTGTCCTTATTGAAAAGTAGTGAAGAATAGAAATTGGCCTGGCTAGCAGTCCAGAAGCGCTTCCTTCTAAGACGAGCATTGTCATAAGGATTGAATTCAGTGAAGAAAACGTGCTCGCCGAAGAAGTCATCAGCCTTGAATTTCTGCTTCTTTGAGAAGGGATCCTTTGGCTTGGGCTGAGGAGTGTCAGTCAATTGCAGTACCACCTCAGGAATCATAATCTCAGGATCCACAGACTGAGGAATTTTAGGCTCTTCTTCAGCTGCAGCCTGGGTCTTCAATTCTTCATTTACATTTTCTTCAGCACTAGTGGCTGGAATTTCTTCATGGTCAGATGGGGTTGCATGAGGTTCTTCAGATCCCATTTGTACTTCAGTAGCAGCAGGAGACTGAGGAATTGCTTGAAGTGGAGTGAACATCGGAGAGTTGGGGTGCTGACTTTCCCAAAAGTCATCATTCAGCACAGGTGTGGTGCAGCCAATGTCCACATCCTCATCTTTCATTTCTTCAACTCCGGCCTCTTCAGCAGTGAACTGAGGCATAGGCGAGGAGACAACTGGTGTTGAAGGGATTGCATCCACTTCAATTTTTTCATCCAACTGCTCTCACAAAGCAGCAGAAGGATTTTCATCATCGGATTCACTTGGAATCACATAATCTTCACCAAAAGGAACAAGATCCTTTTATGGCATGAATGAGACAGGAACGACATCAATTGGGTTGTTAATTGAGCTTGTCAATGGCTTCATCTTCTTCGGAGCTGAAGAATCTGATGAAGTTGATGCCTTCCTTTACTTCACAGATGCATGCTCTGCAGCCTTGGTCTTCTTCGCATCTGCTGCAGATGGAAGAATTGGAGTTGGTGTAGGCGCAGGAGGAGCAGAGGACTTTGGTTCAGTTTCTTTAGGCGCAACTGATGCAGTTGCCCTGATTTCTTCACTTTCTTCAGGCGCACAACTAGTGGATGCCCTGGCAATTTCTTCAGTGGCTGGAATGCAGTCATCAGCCCTGGTACTTTCATTTTCTTCAGCAGCCTAATTGTCATTAGCGGTGCTGGCATGTTCTTCGGTAGGCTAAGCAGATGCTTCAGCCGGAGTGACTTCAATGTGCACAGGAGCAGCAGCACTTGAAGTGAATGTCTTCGTCAACTTGGCGAACCGGACCTTGGCGCCTTTCCAATCAGCATAGTAGCGATTGAATTCATCACTCAGTTGATTGATCTCAGCTTGCAAGGCAACAAGTTGATCAGGGGTAAGAGTGAGGACATTGTCCTTTAGGTAGCGCTGCTTCTTGTACTGCGCTTTCTCCAGTCTTCTTCCTTCTTCAAATTTCCACTTTTCTTCTTCAATGAAGGCATTCAACACATGACTTTGACCAGGAGTGAGGTTCATCTCCGGCAAAGGCGTGTTTGGGTCCTTGTGCCATAGATCAATGAAGTCTAGGATCAACTTTGGATCCAACAACAGTGGCACATTACTTCCTTTGGCTCTAGCGGCCTTGGCCTGCCTGTTAAGGCACTTGAAAGGCGACCTACTTCTTGTGAGGACTTGGTCAAGGGCCTCGTCCAGCAGTGGCCTTTTTCTTCAGCAGAGAGGGGCCAGTTGAGGAATTTGGTGCAGCTGAGGAACTCGCAGAAGCTCCTGAGGCACTTGAGATGCCTGCGTCCTTTGGCACGTGGCGAGATGCACAGGTGCAGAGGATTTAGTCGGAGCAGCTGAACACTTTGTCGGAGGAGCTGAGGACTTTGAAGGAGGAGCAGATTGAGGAATTGGCCGTGAGGGCATTGAGGGTGAAGCACTTGGCTTGAGAGCAGGCTTCTTAGCCATGGCCTTCTTTGGCTTACTAGCAGAGGCCTCAGCAGTAGTAGCAGCAGCAACAGAGTTTTCATTAAATTTCCTCACTGCTTCCTTTGCTTGTTTGGCCAGTTTGGCCTAGCGCTTTGCCCATTCATCAGGATAATCCTCACCGCGCTTGAGGCTGGTGGGATCTGCCAATTGGCCTGGTGCCAATGGAGGTCTTGGGCATGGAGGGCTGAGTGCGAATTTCATCATATACTTGGGAGTGACATATCTGTAGTCCCTCCATTCCCATGCCCATCTCCTCTCAATCTTTTGAATGCGCACCTTGCGCTGATTTTTATCTTCCTCAGGGGGTGTGCAGTATCCAGCATAAATGTCATCAGGGATCTCAAATGTTGTGTTGACCTCAGGCCTCTTTCCACCCTTCTGCGGCTTCTTACCATCAGCCATTTTCTTCAGCTGAGGAATATGAACAACTGAAGTTTCTGAAGAGGTGTGCAACTTTTCTTCGAGGAACGCTGCAAATGAGTTAAGTTGATGAGAACCTAGTGATTCAGCAGCGGACATGTGTACCTGCGAACAGAATATAGTTGCGAGGAATTTGGAGAGGTCATATGCGTTCTCAGAATGTTTTTCAAAAAGAATAGGTTTGAGGAATTTGACCAGATGAGTCTTGAAGAATTTCACTAAGTGTTCTTTGTCTTAGGTTCTAGAGTTGTATAGATTGAAAATCCACACAAGTGAGGAATCTTGAAGAAAATCATTGCTTAGAGAAACGAATCAAGAGCAGATGACATGTGAGGTGTTCAGTGTGTGAAGATTTGAAGAATAAACACCTTTGAAGATTTAAAAAAACAATTGAATCAAAGAGGGTAGTAAAAGTAACTTTTAATTACCCTTGATGAAGAACATGACGAAATGGGAAGTGTAGATGTGAAGTTCGTCAGTTCAGATCTTCCACGCCCTAACTCGGCAGAGGAAGACATCTAGGGCAGCGGCAGAGTGAAGAAATCCGCAACCGGCGCGAGTACAACAACGACGAGGTCGAGGCAGTGAAGCTCTTCCTCACCGGCGATGATGAAGTAGCAGCGGCGCTAGGGTTTGAGAAGCTCGAGCGGGAGTGAGAACGAGCGGAGTAAAAACGAAGTGAGGAAGAGAAGGGGGTATTTATAGTGGGAGTGAAAAACTATACGCCCAAGGAAATCAGACGAACGTGCCCCTGGCCCTTCTCATTTGCTTGACATGTGTCACCCACGTACTGAGAGGTGGCGATCGTGTAAGATCGTGGGTGAATAGATAAGTATTGTTGTGGGATGCGAAACGGTTTGAGCGGCAGAGCCGAAAATTTAGATAAGATAAGTTAAAAGTTCCGTTTGCAATTTCTTCAGCTGTCAAGGACACAGTGAAGATTTTGAATGAGTTTCAAATAGAACGCACATGAAGAGTTTTGTGAACAGACTGGGTTGAGTTTAGCATAGAGGGGGAAGGGTCCGATCACATTCACTTAGCAGAAGAAATCAACTTGAAGAATTAGCAATAAGTGAATGTTGTAGAGGACATAAACTCATATATATATATATATATATATATATATATATATATTCAAATGAAGAACAACACCGGAAAGAGTGAAGACAATGCAAAGTTGAAGAATTTGAAAAACTGAGAAATTTCAAAAATGAAAAAAAAACTCAAATTGAAGATTTTCAACTTTGGTTGGTGGCGTAACCCACCATATAAGAAAGCTGATTTCAGACACCGCGTACAATTGTCGTAGGGATCTGAGAATCAATTTCTTCATTAATTTCTTCACACTTAGAGGGTTAGTCTTCATTGATTGAAGAAAAACGTTACTTTGTGTGTTGCGCATCTAAGTCGTCAAGTCAGCATTAGTGTTAGGATGAGTGTCCATTTCAGAGAACATTTGAAGATTCTAGGATATTTAGCTCACACCGCAACTTGCTAAATCTCTTCTCATCCAAGGGCTTAGTGAAGATATTGGCCAGCTGGTCTTCAGTGCTTGTGTGGTCGATGGAGATGTCGCCCTTCAACACATGATCACGAAGAAAATGATGACGAATCTGGATGTGCTTGGTTTCGAGTGCTGAACTGGGTTATGAGCAATCTTGATAGCGCTCTCATTGTCGCAGTAGAGAGGCACATTCTTCACGTTGATGCCATAGTCCTTGAGTGTTTGCTTCATCCATAGTAATTGAGCACGGCATGATCCAGCAGCAATTTACTCAGCTTCTGTGGTGGAGAGAGATACGTGGTTCTGTTTCTGAAATGGCATATGCCTGACGTTGACTTGCGGTCCACACGATCACCAGCATAGTCAGAGTCTGAATATCCAATGAGATCAAACGAAGAGCCCTTGGGATACCATAATCCAAGTGTTGGTGTGTGAGCTAGATATCGAAGAATATGCTTCACAGCCTTATGGTGTGATTCCTTCAGTGTAGCTTGAAATCAGGCACACATGCAAACACTAAGCATAATATCCGGCATAGATGCACATAGGTACAATAAAGAGCCAATCATGGAGCGGTATACCTTTTGATCAAAGTCTTTACCATTTTCATTAGTGCATAGATGGCCATTTGTGGGCATTGGAATTTTGACCCCTTTGCAATCTTGCATGCCGAATTTCCTCAATACATCTTTGAGGTATTTCTCCTGAGATATGAATATGCCATTGCGCTGTTGACGAATTTGAAGACCTAAAAAGAATTTCAATTCTCCCATCATAGACATTTGATATTCTTCACTCATCATATAGGCAAATTCATCACTGTAACGTTGGTCAGTACAACCAAAAATGATATCATCAACATAAATTTGGCACACAAACAATTCACCATCATAAGATTTAGTGAAAAGAGTTGGGTCGAGTGAACCGGGTTTGAAGCCTTTCTTCATGAGGAATTCCTTCAAAGTATCATACCACGCCCGAGGGGGATGCTTGAGGCCATACAGGGCCTTATTGAGTCTGAAGACTTTTTCAGGATGCTTTGGATCTTCAAAACCTGAGGGTTGAGCAACATATACTTCTTCCTCAAGCTTACCATTGAGGAATGCACTTTTCACATCCATTTGTTGTAAGATAATATCATGATGGTTATCATAAGCAAGTAATATGCGAATAGCCTCAAGTCTAGCAACAGGTGCAAAAGTTTCATCAAAATCAATTCCTTCAACCTGTGTGTAGCCTTCAGCTACAAGCCGAGCCTTATTACTCACCACAAGGCCATTTTCATCTTGCTTGTTGCGGTAGATCCACTTCGTGCCAATGATGTTGTGCTTGCGAGGATCTGGACGTTTGACCAGTTCCCAGACGTTGTTGAGCTCGAACTGATGTAGTTCTTCTTGCATAGCTTGAATCCACTCAGGCTCCAGAAATGCTTCATCTACCTTAGTGGGCTCTATGATAAAGACAAAAGCAAAGTGCCCACAAAAGTTAGACAAGTGTGAAGCTTTTGAGCGTGTGAGAGGACCTGGTGCTTCAATGTCATCGATGATCTTCTCGACTTGCACTTTGTTTGCAATGCGAGGATGAGCGGGTTGTCTTTGAGGAATTTGATCCACATTTTCTTTAGGAGCATTTTCCTCAGCACCATTTTCTTCAGGAGCGCCAGCTCGACGTTCTTCACGTTCTGGAATGAATTCTTCAGCAGATTCTTCGGTAGGAATGACATCCTCAGTAGCCTTGAACTTGATAGATTCCTCAGGTGCTGGTTCATCTAACACAGAAGGTAGGTGCTCTCGTTGTGAGCCATTAGTTTCAGACCGCACATCTACAGTTTCAACAACCTTGTGGAGAACATTGTTGAAGACTTTGTAGGTGTGCGAGTCCTTTCCGTAACCAAGCATAAAACCCTCATGTGCTTTCGGTGCAAATTTAGAATTGTGATGAGGATCTCTAATCCAACATTTAGCACCGAAGACTTTGAAGTAACTCACATTGGGTTTCTTGTCAGTGAGGAGTTCATAAGCAGTCTTCTTGAAGAATTTGTGAAGATATACTCTGTTGATGATGTGGCACGCAGTATCAATTGCCTCAATCCAGAAACAACGAGGCATCTTGTATTCATCAAGCATAGTGCGAGCCATCTCAACAAGAGTTCTGTTCTTGCGCTCCATGACGCCATTCTGCTGAGGAGTATAAGGAGTAGATAACTCATGAGTAATACCAAGTTCATCAAGATAGTCATCAAGACCGGAATTCTTGAACTCAGTCCCATTGTCACTTATGATGTGCTTGATCTTCACACCAAAGTTGGTTGAAGCCCTCGAGGAAAATCGTTTGAAGACTTCCTGCACCTCATGTTTGTAAGTGACAATGTGCACCCATGTGTAACAAGAATAATCATCAACAATAACAAAACCATATAGAGATGCATCATTTGTAACAGTAGAATAATGATTAGGACAAAAGAGATCCATGTGAAGCAATTCAAAGGGTCGAGTGGTAGTCATGATAGTCTTCGCTGGATGCTTGGCCTTTGTCATCTTCCCAGCTTCACAGGCTCCGCATAAGTGATCCTTGAGGAATTTGACATTCTCAATGCCAATGACATGCTTCTTCTTCGCAAGCGTGTGCAAATTCCTCATGCCAGCATGACCAAGTCGTCGATGCCATAGCCAGCCTTCTGAAGCTTTTGCGAGTAGGCATATGGCCGGGTGTGGTCCTGTAGAGAAATCAATAATGTACAAGTCCCCTCTCCTAAAGCCTTCGAAGACTTTGGAATTGTCAGCTTCCATGATCACAACACAACGATATTTTCCAAAGACAACAACCATATCGAGATCACAAAGCATCAAGACAGACATGAGGTTGTATCCTAAGGACTCGACAAGCATGACTTTGTCCATGTGTCGATCCTTTGAGATCGCAACCTTACCTAGACCCAATACCTGACTTTTGCCTTTGTCAGCGAAGATGATATGCTTCAGATGCAATGGTGATAAAGGAGCATCCATCAATAGATTCTTGTCACCAGTCATGTGATTCATACATCCACTATCAAGGACCCACTCATTTGCTTTGGGTTGATCATCCTGCAGATGAATTAGTGCAACTTATGAACTCATATACTTCATAAGTGAAGAATATGACATCAATATCACCAGATCAATTTCATCAAGCAATAGAACTGATAAAACAGTATGAGGACGTGAGAAATGAAAGTTCATTTCTTCATGATTAGCCTGTGTCCTTTCAGGCAATGTTCAGGTCTCCAGCAAATGCTTCACACGTTTTAAGCACATATGGAGACCTGACCCTGCATAAGAGGTTAGTTCTTTTTCTTCACCACCCACATCTATAGGGGTGGCAAAGAATTCATCACTCTGTGAGCACCATATGAGAAAGGTGGCATAGAAGCCAGTCCACTTCGTTTCACATAAGAGGGGTTAGGACAAGCATATGAATAAGCAGAGAAATTCTTCGAGGACTTGTGAACATAATGATTAGAAGAATAATGCTCATATTCATAGCCCTTAGCTCTACCCTGCGAAACAGAGGGGTTAGCACGATGATGATCATATGAGAACTTTGATCCTTTTGAGGAATTTGATCCACGTGAAGAATTTGGTCCATATGAAGAATTTGATCTGGAGTTCCTATTCTTCACAGGTGGTGTCATGAGGACATTCACCTGAAGACTTTCAAGGCAGCTTTTGGGAACCCAGATTTTCTTCATAGGGGAACCGTTCCTGCAGTTAGTGCCAACGTATCTAGCAAATACTTCACCATTCTGATTTTTGAACAGTTTATAGTTGGAGTCAAATGACTCATCAGAAGAATGAGGAGATTCACATGTAAAACCAGATAAATTGGATGGATCAACTGGAGGTCCCTTTGCAGCAACCCATGAGGTTTTGGGGTACTGCTCAGGCTTCCAATATGTTCCATCAGCATTGAGTTTCCTCTCAAAGGCAATACCCTCTTTCCTAGGGTTCCTGTTGAGGATCTACTTTTTAAGCACATCACAAAGAGTCTGATGCCCTTTGAGGCTTTTGTACATGCCTATCATGTACAATTCCTTCAGCCCTGCATCATCAGTGATACTAGCAATGTTCTCAGATGAGGAATTAGTGATAGCAGAGACAGGTGAAGAATTTGTAGCATTAGAAGCATTTGGGCATTCAATTGAAGAATTAGCAGATTCACGTTCAATGCATTTCAGACATGGAGGAACAAATTATTCCTGAGTAGCGCTGATTTGTTGAGCAAGTGAATCACGCTCCTTCTGAAGATCTTCATAATCCACTCTTAGCTTCTCAAGATCTAGCTTTCTTTGAAGAAATTCATAAGAAAGCTTCTCGTGATCAGATAAGAGAGTGTTATGATGACCTTGAAGGTTGTCAAACTTGGACTAGAGTCTCTGAAGATTTTCAGTCAAGGTTTTAGTGCGATCCATTTCTTCACCCAACATATCATCACTTTTATCTAGCATGTTTTGAACCTTTTCAAAAGCCTTTTGTTGTTTCACAGCAATCTTAGCAAGTTTAGAGTAGTTGGGCTTGAGGTTTTCATTAGATTCATCCTCACTAGATTCAGAGGAGGCGTATTTAGTTACCTTGGCACCCTTTGCCATGAAGCAATAGGTGGGAGCATAGTCATCCTTGTCTTCATCAGCCTTGTTGGTGATGCCATTTTCTTCAGAGGTGAAGATAGACTTGCTGATGAATGCAGTAGCGAGAGCTAGGCTCGCCACACCAGACTCAGACTCCTTAGATGCCTCCTCGTCCTCATGTTCCTCAGATTCAGCCTCAGAGTCCATTTCCTTGCCAATGAATGCCCGAGACTTCTTGGATCTGCTCTTCTTGTGTGATGAAGACTTCGAGGATTTTGATGATGAAGACTTTGAAGATTTCTTCTTCTTCTTTGCGTTATCAGAACTTTAGTCCGTGTATTTCTTCTTCTTTGATTCCTTATCCCACTGAGGACAATCTTGAATGTAGTGACCAGGTTTCTTGCATTTGTGGCATAGCCTCTTCTTGTAGTCGTTGGATGAGGAATCATTGCTCCTTAAGGATTTTCCAAAGCGACCACGTCTTGAGAACTCCTGAAATTTCTTCACGAGAAGTGCTAGTTCCTGGCTCAGTTCTTCAGGATCACCAAGGCTGCTAGCAGAGTCTTCATCTTCAGACTCAGAGACTGCCTTGGCCTTCAAAGCACGTGATCTGCCATAGCTCAAACCATAGAGATCTCTCTTCTCGGCAAGCTGGAACTCATGAGTATTTAGCCTCTGGAGGATATCAGCGGGATCAAGTGACTTGTAATCAGCACATTCTTGAATCATCAGTGCCAGAGTATCAAATGAAGAATCGAGCGATCTCAGCAATTTCTTCACCACCTCATGGTCGGTGATGTCAGTGGCGCCAAGCGCTTGAAGCTCATTTGAGATGTCAGTGAGGCGATTGAAGGTTTGCTGAACATTTTCATTGTCGAGTCTTTTGAAGCGGTTGAAGAGATTGCGAAGAACGTCAACACGAGAGTCACGTTGAGTTGAGACTCCTTCATTCACTTTGGACAGCCTATCCCAGATAAGCTTAGCAGTTTCCAAAGCACTCACTCTTCCATATTTCCCTTTGCTCAGATGGCCACATATGATATTCTTCGCTTGAGAATCGAGTTGCTTGAATCTCTTCACATCAGTAGCATTCAGAGAAGGTGTGACTAAGGGAACACCATTTTCCACAACATATTAGAGATTGTTATCAATTGCCTCAAGATGCATTCGCATCTTATTCTTCCAGTAGGGGTAGTCCGTTCCATCGAAGGTAGGACACCCAGCAGAGACCTTGATCATACCTGCGATCGACATAACTAAAACTCCAGGCGGTTAAACCAAAATCACACAGAAGAAGGGAGTACCTTGCTTTGATACCAATTGAAAGTGCGTTATGTCGACTAGAGGGGGGTGAATAGGCGATTTTTATGAATTCTTCACTGAGGAATTTGCTGGTGAGGAAATTCCTAAATGAAGAACTACTTGCAGTGGAATAAGTACTCAAAAGTAAACACAGCAGAACACAAGCATAGTCATCATAATGAAATGAAGACAAGCATAGAGTACAGAAAGCATAAGCACAGGATAACACGGGATGAAGACGGACAGACTGAAGAAATTGAACTGAGGAAATTGAGAAAGTCTTCAGTCAAAGTCTTCAAATAGATATGAACAAGCACACAACAATAGAAATGAGGAAATGAAAGAGTTGAGGAAATAGAACCAGTAAGCTTGGTGAAGACAATGATTTGGTAGACTAGTTCCAACTGTTGTCTCAGTTGTACGTGTGGTTGGAGGGCTGAGTATTTAAACTTGAGGACACACAGTCCCGGACACACAGTCCTCACTGTATTCTCCTTGAGCTAAGGTCACAGAGACCTCGCCCAATCACTCATGGTAAGTCTTCAGGTGACTTCCAAACCTTCACAGACTAGGTCACTCAGCAATCCACAATTCCTCTTGGATGCTCTAGACCATGACGCCTAACCGTCTGGAAGAAGCACAGTCTTGAAAGGTAACAAGCGTCGGATCCACGCAGGATCAATCTCTTCGGTGATGCTCAATCACTTTGGGTTGTAGGTGTGTTGGGTTTGGGTTTTTCCTCACTTGATGATTTTCGCTCAAAGTCCTTGGAGGATGGGATGCTCTCAAATGACAAGTGTCAGTTTCTCTCGGAGCAGCCAACCAGCTAGTGGTTGTAGGGGGCGGCTATTTATAGCCTAGGGAGCAGCCCGACATGATAAGACATAAATGCCCTTCAATGATATGACCATTAGGTGGGTAGATATTTTGGGACAGCTGGCGTATAGCACAGCAACGGTCGGAAGTTTGACTCTCAAATTCCTCAGGGCTATCATGTTCCTCACTGTGTAGGCAATCCGTACTAGCGAATTCCTAACTCCTCGGTCAGAACAAATTCCTCAGAGACCAGAAGAACTTCGTCTCTATCACTGAAGAATATGACTGAAGTGTATGAGATTTCCAATGGCTTCACTCGAAGGGATTGGTAGGTGTAGGATTTTGAGTTGAGCATCACATGGAAATATTTCCTTAGTATTTCCTCGACCCCCTTTAACAGTACGGTGTTTCCTATGACTCAAGAAAGAGAGAATGAAACTACGAAAACAGAAGTCTTCACGCTTCATGTTCCTCGAATGATTGCCAAGTCTTCAAGGTCACACCAATTTCTTCACTTTCAAAGTCTTCAGTTGAAGAACTTCATTTTTAGGGGTCGACTTTCTCTGTAAATATCAAACTCCTCATAGACTTATAGACCTGTGTACACTCACAAACGAATCAGTCCCTTAACCTATAAGTCTTCAATACACCAAAAACACTAAGGGGCACTAGATGCACTTACAAAGACCCACCTTTCGGTGGCGGTTGATAAGTTCACCAAGTGGGTGGAAGCAGAGCCAGTCAGCAAGTGTGACGTAGCCACAACGGTTCAATTCATGAAGAAGGTGATTTTCCTCTTTGGTTTTCCACACAACATCATAACAGATAATGGCACGAACCTCTCCAAGGGTGCTATGGAAGAGTTCTGTCACCGTGGGCTTGATGTGCCATAAGTGGCTCACCCCCAGTCCAATGGTCAAGCGAAGAGAGCAAATCAAGAAATCTTAAAAGGTATCAAGCCCCGGCTTATGGTCCCTTTGCAGAGGAAGTCGGGTTGTTGGGTGGAAGAGTTGCCTTCCGTATTATGAAGCATTAACACCACCCCCAATAGATCGACGGGTTATACACCCTTCTTCATGGTTTATGGAGCAAAAGCAGTTCTTCCAAGTGATATTCGCCATGACTCGCCCCGAGTAGCAGCTTATGTTGAAGCGGACAATGAGAGAGCACGCCAAGATGCATTGGACCTATTAGATGAAAAACGGGACATAGCGGCAGCTCGTCCGGTGATTTATCAGCAAGACCTGCGGCGTTATCACAGCTGTCGGGTTAAAACCAGAACTTTTCAAGAAGGCAACTTAGTGCTCCGGCTTATCCAAGATCAGACCGGCATGCACAAGTTATCCCCACCATGGGAAGGGCCCTTTATGGTCTGCAAGAATCTGAACAACGGGTCATACTACCTTATAGATGTTCGAGAGCACAAAGACTCACGCAAGTCGGAGGAAGAGACCCGCCGGCCGTGGAATATTGCTCATCTTCGGCCTTACTACACCTGAGCCATAGGCTCCTATTATGTACATATTCTTGACAATGTATATATTATGATCAATATAATAAATCGGCATCCTTGCTAAAGCGAGGCCTCTATCGTTCGTCTTTAGAAAAAATTCTTGGTTACATGGGGGCTTCTGCTTATAAAGCAGAGCCCTGTTTATCCATTAATCCGGCTTATAAAGCCACAAAAAAAGCTTGGGGGCTTCATACCCAATATCATAAGGAGCCAAAGAGAGTTCATTACAAAGCACAACTCAAACATAGGCGCCCACTGAGCACAGCTCAAAATATTGCTTGGGGGATCTTTGCTTCTACAAGAACAAAGAATCTACACCTTGCAATAGGATATAAAAGCCAGGCTTGGAAGCCAGGTGTATTCACCTAAAACTCTGGGTTAACCTGCCTTCATCAAGTAAGTCACTCTGCCCAGGTAATCCTGGTATGACCCGTCGAACGTTTGGCAAGTCAATCTTATATAGACCCTGAACTTGTCAAAGTTAAAACGACGATTGGTTAATGTGAGGTCCATCTTAAAAGGCTTTGTAAAATGGTTTAACTCAGTGTCCTGGCAGCCCATGAAAAGCCTCGTCTTTTTGCATATTTTCTTTGTAAATTTTTCATTTCGATGTTTATTTTGATGAGATTTATATTAAAACTGGTGCTTACTAAACCGGTCTGGCTTTTGAGTTGCCAGGTACAAATTTACAAAAATGACCGGTGTCAATTGACCCGGCTTGGCTTTCAACTATAAGTTGTCAGTACACAATCAATTCTGAACTGGCGTTTGTTAACCCGGTCTGGCTCTGACTATAAGTCGCTAGTATGATCATCCGGTGTTTATTATAACCTGGTGTGGCTTCATTATAAACCAACAAAGCATGGTGGAGGTTATCAGCACTTGAGATTTGGGTTATCAGCCTTACTACAATAAAGTTGATAAATCAACAATGTGATTCAATGTCACAGGTATGATGTATTTCATATTTAGTTATTTTTGAAATTACAGCCTTGGTTATAAACCCTGGCTTTATATTGGGTGTTATGACCCGTCCGGCGGTAAACCGCCAGGACAATTTTAAGTTTATTATATGCAGAAACAGGATTGCATAAAGCTGCTAAGGATCATAAGCAGACACCGCATAATCATGACGGATTAACGGTATGGTGCAAAAGTAAATATGCACGATGGCATCGCAGACCAAATGTTTCACCTAGCCTATTACAAGGCGTTTTGACGGCTGATACGTCTCCAACGTATCTACTTTTCCAAACACTTTTGCCCTTGTTTTGGACTCTAACTTGCATGATTTGAATGAAACTAACCCGGACTGACGTTGTTTTCAGCAGAACTGCCATGGTGTTGTTTATTGTGCAGAAAACAAAAGTTCTCGGAATGACCTGAAAATCCACGGAGATAACTTTTGGAAAATATAAAAAATATTGGCAAAAGAATCAAGGCCAGGGGGCCCACACCCTGTCCACGAGGGTGGTGGGCGCGCCCTCCCCCTGGGTGCGCCCCCTCTCTCGTGGGCCCCCTGATGCTCCACCGACCTCAACTCCAATTCCATGTATTCTGTTTCACGGAGAAAAAAATCAGAGAGAAACTTTCATCACGTTTTACGATACAGAGCCGCCGCCAAGCCCTAATCTCTCTCAGGAGGGCTGATCTGGAGTCCGTTTAGGGCTCCGGAGAGGGAGATTCGTCGCCATCGTCATCATCAACCATCCTCCATCACCAATTTCATGATGCTCACCGCCGTGCGTGAGTAATTCCATCGTAGGCTTGCTGGATGGTGATGGGTTGGATGAGGTTTACCATGTAATCAAGTTAGTTTTGTTAGGGTTTGATCCCTAGTATCCACTATGTTCCGAGATTGATGTTGCTATGACTTTGCTATGCTTAATGCTTGTCACTAGGGCCCGAGTGCCATGATTTCAGATCTGAACCTATTATGTTTTCATGAATATATGTGAGTTCTTGATCCTATCTTGCAAGTCTATAGTCACCTATTATGTGTTATGATCCGACAACCCCGAAGTGACAATAATCGGGATACTTCTCGGTGATGACCATAGTTTGAGGAATTCATTTATTCACTATGTGCTAATGCTTTGTTCCAGTTCTCTATTAAAAGGAGGCCTTAATATCCCATAGTTTCCACTAGGACCCCGCTGCCACGGGAGGGTAGGACAAAAGATGTCATGCAAGTTCTTTTCCATAAGCACGTATGACTATATTCGGAATACATGCCTACATTACATTGATGAACTGGAGCTAGTTCTGTGTCACCCTATGTTATAGCTATTACATGAGGAATCGCATCCGACATAATTATCCATCACTGATCGAATGCCTACGAGCTTTTCACATATTGTGATTTGCTTATTTACTTTTCCGTTGCTGCTGTTACAACTACTACAAAACTATTATCTTTACTTTTGCCACTGTTACCATTACTATCATACCACTTTGCTACTAAATACTTTGTTGCAGATACTAAGTTATCCAGGTGTGGTTGAATTGACAACTCAACTGCTGATACTTAAGAATATTCTTTGGCTCCCCTTGTGCCGAATCAATAAATTTGGGTTGAATACTCTACCCTCGAAAGCTGTTGCGATCCCCTACACTTGTGGGTTATCAAGACTAATTTCTGGCGCCGTTGCCGGGGAGCATAGCTCTATTCTTTGAGTCACTTGGGATTTATATCTGTTGATCACTATGAGGAACCTGAAAGACGAAAGAACAAAGATTTTTCCCTCAACTACGAGGGGAGGTAAGGAACTGCCATCTAGCTCTGCACTAGATTCTCCTTCTATTTTGAGTAAGCTTGCGGCACCTAAACCTGCTACTGCTATGAATTCTGATATGTCTCATGTTATTGATGATGCCACTCCTGCTATGCATGATACTTATGATGAAACTACTTCTGTGTATGATACTACTTTGCCATTAGGTGAATTTCTTGATGAACAACTTGCTAGGGTTAGAGAGAATGAAATTATTGAATATGCTATTATTGATGATAGTGATGATGAAAGTTCTCCCCCTGATTATGAATTACCTGTTGTTCCTAAGGGTTATGTTATGGATGAGGAAGCTGCTAGAGCTATTTTTGCTTGCGAAGATAGATATGATCTTAAGAAGTTATTAGCTAAATGGAAGCAGCAATCTCTTAATGCTAGAATGAAACCTGACCCCGCTTTTGTTACTTCACCTATCTGTGTTATTGATAAGGATTATGAATTCTTTGTTGATCCTGAAATAATTACTTTAGTTGAATCTGATCCTTTTTATGGCCTTGAATCTGAAACTGTTGTGGCACATCTTACCAAGTTAAATGATATAGCCACCCTGTTTACTAATGATGAGAAGTTTCGCTATTATTATATCCTTAAGATATTTCCGTTTTCATTAAAGGGTGATGCTAAGACTTGGTTTAATTCTCTTGATCCTGGTTGTGTGCGTAGTCCCCAGGATATGATTTATTACTTCTCTGCTAAATATTTCCCTGCTCATAAGAAACAACCTGCCTTGCGGGAAATATATAATTTTGTGCAAATCAAAGAAGAGAGTCTCCCACAAGCTTGGGGGAGGCTTCTCCGGTTACTTAATGCTTTGCCTGATCATCCTGTTTAAGAAAAATGAAATACTTGATATCTTTTATAATGGACTAACCGATGCTTCCAAGGATTACTTGGATAGTTGTGCTGGTTGTGTTTTCAGGGAAAGAACAGTTGACCAAGCTGAATTGTTATTGAATAATATGTTGACTAATGAAAATAATTGGACTCTTCCCGAGCCAATTCCTGAGCCAATTGAGCCAACTCCTGAGCTTATTCCTAAACCAACTCCGAAAAAAGGGGTGTTCTATTTCTCACCCTGAAGACATGCAAGAGGCAAATAAATCAATGAAAGAAAAAGGTATTAAAGCTGAAGATGTTAAGAATTTACCACCTATTGAAGAAATACATGGTCTTAATATACCGCCTATTGAAGAAACACATTGTCTTGATAACTCGACACAGGTAGTGAAGGTAAATTCTCTCTATAGATATGATAAAGTTGGGATTTCATCTACTAAATTTCATAGCCCATGTTTAGATGAATTTGATGACTTTATGGCTAGACAAGAAAGTTTTAATGCTTATGTTGGTAGAGAATTAAAGAATAATGCTTTCGAAATAGGACGCTTGAGTGATTATATGGCTAGAGTTAAAGGTGAACTTAAACTCATTAGCAAATATGCTTCTATGTTTACCACTCAAGCTGAGCAAGTACTTAAAGCTCAAAGTGATTTGCTCGATGAATTAAATAATAAACATGACTTTGTTGTTAGAGTGGCTACTAGAACTGGTAGAATGACTCAGGAACCTTTGTATCCTGAAGGCCACCCTAAGAGAATCGAGCAGGATTCTTAGAGAAATAATTTAGAGGCACCTAGTTCTTCCAAAAAGAAGAAAAAGAAAAACAATAGGACTTTGCATGCTTCTAGTGAACCTGTTGTAGACACGTCTGAGAATCCCAATGATATTTCTATTTCTGATGCTGAAACACAATCAGGTGACGAACATGAACCTAGTGATAATGTTAATGGTAATTTTCATGTTGATGCTCAACCTAGCAAAAAATGAGGTAGAAATTGAACCTGTTGTTGATCTTGATAACCCACGATCAAAGAATCAACGTTATGATAAGAGAGACTTTGTTGCTAGGAAGCACGGTAGAGAAAGAGAACCATGGGTTCAGAAACCCATGTCATTTCCTTCTAAACCATCCAAGACAAAGGATGGTGAGGATTTTGAGCGCTTTGCTGAAATGATTAGACCTATCTTCTTACGTATGCGCTTAACTGATATGCTTAAAGTAAATCCTTATGCTAAATATATGAAGGATATCATTACAAACAAAAGGAAGATACCGGAAGCTGAAATTTCCACCATGCTTGCTAATTATACTTTTAAGGGTGGGATACCAAAGAAACTTGGAGATCCAGGGGTACCAACTATACCATGCTCCATTAAAAGAAATTATGTTAGAACTGCTTTATGTGATCTTGGAGCCGGTGTTAGTATTATGCCTCTCTCTTTATATCGTAGACTTGAATTAAATAAGTTGAAACCTACTGAAATATCTTTGCAAATGGTCGATAAATCAACTGCTATACCTGTTGGTATTTGTGAGGATGTGCCTGTTGTGGTTGCAAATGACACTATCTTAACGGACTTTGTTATTCTTGATATTCCCGAGGACGATAGTATGTCGATTATCCTTGGTAGACCCTTTTTGAATACTGCAGGGGCTGTTATTGATTGCAACAAAGGCAATGTCACTTTTCATGTTAATGGTAATGAGCATACGGTACACGTCCCGAGGAAACAATCTCAAGTTCATAGCATCAATTCTATTGGAAAAGTTCCAACTATCATTATTGGAGGTTTTGAATTTCCTCTTTCTCATTTGGCAGCTTAGGGGACTCGGCGGTTCTCTTCCTCGCAGGTTTCTTTGTAACTTTGGTCTTGACACGAGGCGCTCTCACCAGTTTATCATGCGGCTTCGCCGGTTTATCCTGCGGTTTCCGCTTCCAAAATGGATCATCGCCCTACGAAGATTAGCAAAGGTTATAATAGAATGTTTACAGGAGGACGGATTAAAAAGAGTGATGCAAATTATTACAGCTGGCGGTTTGTTGGAGGTACAGAAGGGACTGAGCCCTACTTTGCTACATATGGCCACCGGTTCATCAAGCATTTTCTTAACAGATTCGGTGACTTCATCATCAGTGAGCTGGATGTCAATATGACGCTGAGGGTCTTTCAAATCCCCTGTGTACTCACACATTAAACCGGGACGCCGGCTTAAAGGCATAATGCTCCAAGAAACCCAACATCGAACGAAGTCAATACCTGACAATCCGGTTGCAACAAAAGCTCTGGGCTTTGCAAGATGGGGTGCATAACTAGCTCGTTCCTTTGCGGTAAGTCGTTGAGGGACTGGATGTTTATTGGTAAGCCGGTGTGGACGATAACCCGACAGAGGATTTTCATCGTCTGGAGCTGTGTTTCGGCAATAAAACCAAGTTTGATTCCAATCCTTGGGGTGGCTATGATGCTTGGCATGAGGGAAATTGACATCTTTCCTCTTCTGGATTGAAATGCGGCCAAGTTCAGTGTTGGGCCCGTCTGTAAACTCGGTACGACAGTTTAAGTAAAAGAAGTCCCGGAAAAACTCAACGGTTGGTTCTTCTTGCAGATAGGCCTCGCAAAATACTTGCCAATTGCAAATATTGGACACAGAATTCGGTCCAATATCTTGAGGGCGGATCTGGAAGCTAGCAAGCACGTCACGGAAGAATTTTGATCCGGGAGGGCTAAACCCTCGGCCCAGATGATCAATAAAAACAATCACCTCTCCATCGTTGGGCTCAGGAGGGTTTTCTGGACCGGGAACTCTCCAGTGTATGACTTCTTTCTTCCTAAAATGCCAGTGGTAACAAACCCATCTAACTGTTCTTCAGTAACTCGGGAAGGGACCCAGTTGCAAGCATAGAACTGTTTGGCCATTTCAATGTCAAGATGGAAAAGAGGATCAATGCCGGTTTAAGATTCATGATTGACACATATAAACCGGCGCAAGGATGAAGGGAGAATACATTGAAACGTATGTACATGTTAAACTGGATTCTGACTTTAAAGGTAAATCGGCGGTTTAAGAGAGGGCTACTGGTACCTG
The DNA here is from genome assembly GCF_018294505.1 of Triticum aestivum. NCBI lineage: Eukaryota > Viridiplantae > Streptophyta > Magnoliopsida > Poales > Poaceae > Triticum > Triticum aestivum. The sequence continues at coordinate 533,226,244 of NC_057801.1, read as the reverse complement.
GCGGGTTATCATTTTCTAAAAGTTAAACTGCCTATACTAGTGTGGAAAGTACATATCTGAAGTGATGAGAAACAAGTTTCACAGATTGAAAGGATAATTTCAGATCTGTAGCGTGTTAGCAAATGAAGATATATTCAGACCTAAGATACAGGTGCTTAAGTAGTTCATCAGATTCAATTGAGATTTTTTATACAAAGAGATGTTGTGGTGAGGAAAAATGGATTATAGCTACGGTCGCACAGGGAGAATATCAAGTTTTATCAAGTTCTCATCTGGCGGCAAAGTGCAGCAATGAACATCGATGAACACCGAAGAACACCGAAACCCTAATGGTAGATCTAAGGTGAAGAGGAAGAAGACTTACTGAGGTTGAAGGAGTAGCGGAGAGGCGCCGCGTTTTTCTGGTGCGTTCAGGTTGATGCAGCGGCCTTTGTTAGGGCAGAGGCAAAGATCGACGGCGGCGGCTGTGCTCGAGCACTGCGGTGATCCGAGGTGGAAGAAAGACGAAGAGGCAAGATGAGAAAAGGAAAAGGACCCTCAGCCCTATTTATAAGACGAAGGGATAAGCGACATGCGCGGGAATCGAGGAACATAAACAAAAATGGATATGTGATAGAGCCGTCGCCTCTATTTTCGGAGGTTTATTAACTAAAGGGAAGTATATACGGTTTTAATAAGCAGGTGACGTCATGGCGGTTTATTACAATCTTGGAAGATGACATCACGATGGTTTACAAGATTCACATGAAGATGACGTCATGGCGGTTTACAAGGTTCACATGAAGATGTTTAAGAAGAAATTTTCCTAAGTATTGAAGATTGACATGAACATGTTCAAATCAATCTGGGGCCTAATGTTGGGGATATAACTACTGAGTATAAACCGCCCAAGAGGGGCCGGGTTATACTCATAAGGAGTCATCCGCATTGAAGCCCATGAAGACAAGGAATATGGCGCTTTACTATTGAGATCTAAAGGCCCAAGGCCCAAAGGCGGATTAGAGCCCGTAGACATAAACCGCCATGTAATATGTAACTTGTGTTGTAAGTTAGGAAAAGGTAGAAACCGAGCCGGACACGTGTATGAGCCGGCGTCGGGATTCTGTAAACCGCCGGGCGTCAACCTGTGTATATAAAGGAACGACCCGGCGGCGGTTCAGGGACAAGAAACAACAACTCGAGATCTAGGTAAAGCGGATTCGCTCCCTGATCATCGAGACCCCATCAATTCCACCACATCTGGATCGTAGGCTTTTACCTTCACCGCAAGGGGCCGAACTAGTATAAACTCCCCGTGTCCTTTGTCCAGTGTAACCCCTTTAAGCTAATCTCGCTGCGATGGCTCCACGACTAAGTCCTCACACTAGGACATCTGACGTGATAATTCCACGACAGCTAGGAACAATTGATGTGTATTCTAGGTGCCTCCCCTCCATGTATATAAAGGAGGGAGGGGGAGGGAGCCAGCCCTAGGCGCGCCCAAGTAGGAGGAATCCTACTTGGGCTCCTAGTAGGATTCGCCCCCCCCCACTTTCCTTTTACCGGAGGGCGAAAGAGGGGAAGAGAGAGGGGGAGAAGGAAAGAGGGGGGCGCCGCCCCTTTCTCCTAATCCTATTCGCCTCCTTCCCAGGGGGAGGCGTAGCGCGGTTTCGTGGACAGATAGCAGTAGCGCCCTTGTAACCACGAGCTATTGTTAATTATCAGTAGCGCCTCCTTATAATCGGCGCTACTGCTAAGCCTCCATGTATAAGGTTTTCCCTAGTAGTGCACGTAGAACTCTTGAGTTGGTCCTTAACTCATTGAGACTCTCGTTGCACCCTCACCATTGTACTTGCTGATCTAAAAGAAAAGGAGTAGAGCTATTACACACGTCAAGATGGAACCAACCTAGGTGATACTTGTGCGTCGTGTTCATCTGACAACCCGAGGTTACGTCATACTACTAAGCAAATCAACATTTAACTATTATTGTTGTTAGGTACATTGCAAAATGCTCTTGATAACCGATGTCGACCGTAGAGACCTAACGTACGATGTCCGATTGGATAAGCAACACCAATGAGATCTTCGTCGATGCTATCTCAAATTGGATCAACGCCAACGACTTGAGCTCCATCCATGTCTTTGACCACTCTGAGGAATTCGCCCTCGGGGGTCCTTATCAATTCAGACCAGTGAGCATCCGTCTAAATAGTACGACCCCAATTTTTCTTCCTACTACACAGGGTCTACTATGGATCACCGACTGCCTATATGAACAAGATCTTATACAGTCAAAAGTGTAGCTTGAACACGTATTATATGCTGATGCAGGCTATATTTTTAGCCAATTTTTTATATTTTGGTGTGGAGGGAGTAGAAAACAAATACAGAAGAAACCCCGTTACATTTTTTTTTCTCAACCAGGGAAAAGCCGACCTGGAAGAAAACGTACGTTGGGCTATAAAAGGGAGGCCCCTTAGAATCGCGTAATCTGCATTCTACCCCCGAGAGCCCCCGAGAAACAGAAAGAGGGCTTGCGCGCAAAACATCCTGTCGCTAGATCTCGACCGCAGGAGCAGGATCGATGGAGAGGGCGTCTTCCTCCTCGACCGCGGCCCCTTGGCCGAGCGATTCGGGGTGGACGACGACGGGACGCTGCCCCCTCTGCGGCTGGGAGGAGAGCGGGGTCACCGTCGCCCTCATCTTCGAGCACGCGTCGCGCTGCCGGGAGAGGCGATTCGAGATGCTGCAGCGCCAGGCGGAGGAGCGGATTGCCGGTGAGCAAGCAAAGAAAGGTCGCCGCCATGCGCATATCAAGCTTCGGAAGAACTAGTGGTGAGTCCCCCCACCCCCCCAATCCACCGCTTTCTTCCTCTTTCTTTCTTTCTTTCTTTCTTTCTTTCTTTCTTTGGGGGTCTCAACTAGGGTTCCTGCTCGAGCGAAATCCCCACTTCTTGTAGCTTCGATCCCGCAATTCTCTCTCCTAACATTTTCTTTCCATGATTCTTATGCAGTGCTGGCGCGTCAACGAGGAGGATCGACCCAACACCGGAGTGGAAGAGTTCCAGAGGACCGACTGCATGAGTAGTTTAGGTTTTATATTAGCCCTGTCCCGTAGGACTTTGTTGAACTCACGTAGAGTTTTAGCAAAATTGGCTTAGGAAGCCATATACTAGAACAAAAAATGCAGATTTTACTGCACATATGCCACTATACTGTAATCATTGATGCCCATAAAAGATGGCATTTTCTGTTAGATGTTCCTTTAGTTTCCTTTTCTTCCATCCGGTGCTTATTTCTGCAATAGGGGAACCTCTCTGCGTTCTTTTTGCGAATGGAATTGAGCTAGTAAATGTTGGGTCTTTTCAGACTTCATCTTTGTTTCTTTTTTGGATTTATTGTGAGTGATTGACTCAAGGGTTTGACAGAGGTATTTTCCGCTCTCTGAGGATCTCTGCCACCGCAATGGCAGCGGCAGGGATGACAGGCAGTACAGGAGGGAGAACCTGCAGTACAGGCCTAAGAGTAAGCCATCCTCTGTGTCTGCTTCTGATGTTGATCAGAAGTCTGAAGGGAAGGTGGAGCCTGCTGCTGAGGAAAAGCAGGTGGAAGCCCCTGCTCAGAATGTTGTTGAAGCCGTCCCTGCCTCTGAATCTGACAAGTCTACAGGGTATCTTCCACCGAGCCTTGACCTTTTATTTTCTGTTGGTTATTGTACAAGTTTTCCTTGCTTTGTTGTGAAACGTAACCATTATCCTTCAAGTTAACCTCATTGATGTTTGAAACTGATACAAGGATGTGCAAAAAGATGATTCTAAGAAGAGGGAGAGGGTGCCGAAAAGAAGCCAGGGGGAGAAGGTGCTGATAATGAGGGAGCCTAGAAGAAGGATAAGACCAATAAGACCAAGTGTCTCAGTGCTCTGTCAAGAGGGAGCTGAAGAAGCAAAAGCCTAAGAAGGAAGACTCTGATGGGGATGCTCCTAATGAGACTGCTCAGGAAGAGCAGGAGGCTCCCATTGAACAAGAGAAAATTGTACTTTTCTACACTTGCAGATACTTGCCTCACGTACAGACCCTTTGCTCTGTTTTTCAAGCTTTTTAGTGATGTGCTAATTTGGAGCAGGTGATTGCCCTTGAAGAATATGAGAAGATGCAAGAAAAGAAGAAGTCCCAGGAGGCCTCTAAACCTGAGGAGAGGAGGGCTGCTGCTGTAGATTTTGAGGGTCTCCAGCTCTTAGAGAAGAAGAAGATTGAGCATGATGCTAAATTGAAGGCGGAAAATGTTCGCAAGGCAAAGGAGGCTGCTGCAAAGGAAGCCAAGCCTCTCAAGGTAGTGAAATTAACTTATCTTTTTTTGTTACAACTTTTTAGTCTTCCAACAATATGCATTTTGAATTTTGATGCTGAGATATGAAAGGGGCATGTTTTACCTTACTGAACCATCTTCTGAAATCTAGGCATGTCCTTAGAATGTACGATCACTACTTCAGTGCTGTTTAATTTGTATTGCGCTTGTTAGTGACAGTGTGATCCTTACTGCTGCTTTTTGCTGCAGGCTATCAGCATCCAGGAGTACCTGAAGCCAGAGGATGGTTCAGAGTACGTGCCTCCTACCCCACCGAGGCGCCCTCAAAATGGCGGCTACAGGGGAGGCCGTGGCAACGGTGCTTACAATGGCTGTAGCAACCGTGACAGCAGCTCTGAGTGCCGGGTCTACAATGCTGGCCGCGGCCATAACTCCATCGTGTTCCACAACGCCGAGGCCAAGGCCAACGCCAACGACAGTGGCGCCCCAAGGAGGGGTGAGGGTTACAATGGCGAGCGCCGGCAAGGCGGCTACCACTTACCAGCAAGGTGGGTACAATAGCGGCAGGGGCAGCGGCAGGTACCAGGAGCGCCAGGATGGGTACAATGGCGAGCGCTGGGATCAGCAGGGTGGGTACTACCAGGAGCGCAGGGATGCCTGCAATGGCGACCGCCGGGAGCAAGGCAGGTACAATGGTGGTGGCCGGGGCAATGGTGGTTACCAGGAGCACAGGGATGCCTACAATGGCAACCGCCAGGAGCAAGGCCGGTACAATGGTGGCCGGGGCAACGGTTACCAGCAGCACCAGGATGGCTACAATGGTTACCGGGGTGGGTACTACAACAGTGGGCGGGGCAATGGTGGATACCACCAGGGCGGCAACTACCGGCAGAGGCAAGCTCCCAAGCCAAAGGAGGAGGATAAAGTGGTGATCACAGAGGCCGACTTCCCAGCTCTAGGTGGCGCATCTCAGGCGCAGTCCCAGGCCTAGATAGGTCTTTGTTTCTTTCTTATTATTAAGAGGGAGAGGAGATTTAGAGGAAAGAAGAGGAGACAGTTTTGTAACAGAGCTACTACGTGGTATCATGTGTTGCCCTGGGTTTATTATAAGCTTTGGTGTTAGTTTACTTGTCAATTGTTTTGTTTCTGATGAAGTGTGGGCTGTGATATGGTTTTGTTGTCGTTGAAATTGCAATAGGAAGCAGAAGATTTTTGGCAAAATCAAGCACTTTATCATCATGCCCTCTGAAGGAAAAAATGTTTTCAGGATCAGGTTCTGCATGACAGGTACACTTAAGCTAGAACTAGAAGTTACTCTTTATGCATGTGTGGTTTGATAATTATTCATGGCACACCAAAGGATGTTCTTTAGTCTAAACCCTGCAATTTTTTGTTCTCGACATTTTGTGGCACTACCGCAGTACTATTATCCTTTCCATCGCATCCACTATGTTCAGTTACAAATACTTAGCAAGTGCTAACATGTGAAAACTCTGAGCCAAAGAACAATGTCGTAAAGACATTTAGTCCCTATAGGCTAAATTTTATCATTGCATTCTCTAATTCACATAACACAGTAGGTAAGCTGCACTACATGAATTAAGACAGCAGAAAAGATGTTCACAAACCATCCATGACATTCTCTAATTCTGTAATGTTCTTCTGTACGCAAGTTCTCAGTACATTGTTACTAGTTTGTAACGCTCACATATATTATATCTCCCTGATGCCATTTCACGGCCGTGCATAAACTTGGCTGTTATAAACATTGACATCTTTTACATAATCAGTTGCTCGTGCACTTCTGCAGGCTGTTTAAACTGCTCTATTTTTTTGCTGGGTGTACGACAAGTACACTTCCAGACTTAAGCTTGAAGTTATTTCTGATTTACATGCTAGTAGTTTGACAATTATCCATGGCATGCCAAAGATGTTCATTAGTCTGAACTCTGCTGTTTTTGCTATCACTGTTTTGTGGAACACAGGCAACCTGATCCAATTCTCACTTGTAAAGCTAATTTTGATGGATACGCACTCCAGAGATACTAAGAACAATATGGTAGGAGCTAGGGTTCTACCGGGTCTTGGCCGGAGATTGTAGGGGAAGGAGGGAGGTGGACGAGCTCGTGACCGCGGCGGCCGGCGTGTGGGCGCCGTCTCACGCGGAGAGGAAGGCGGCGGCGATGGGAGAGGCGGCGGCTAGGTTAGGGTTCCGGCTCCTCTGGGAGCCGGGCAATAGATTATGTCTTATTGCTTAATTCCAAACGGGAGTCTTACAACTGTTTATATAACCTCGCTGCTAAAAATAAAATAATTTGGGCTAAGCCCCTAACTAGACGCGCCCATTGGGCCTCCTCCGGCTATAAGTGACGCCGGTCATAACATCTCTCCCCGCCTGCACAAACAGCTCGTCCTCGAGCTGGAAGTCTGGATAGTGATGGCGGAACTCATCACGTTGCTCCCAGGTTGCATCCTCCTCCGGCAGGCCTTCCCACTGGATCAACAAGTACCACACCCCGCGGCGCAGCTGGACCTGCAACACCTTCGCCGGTCCAGGAAGGAGATGGCCGTCAGAAGTCGGAGGAAGTGCCGGCGTGGCCGCCGGCGGATCCCCACGGAAGGGCTTCAACAGCCCCACATGAAAGACGTCGTGGATGCGAGCACCGGCCGGAAGCTGAAGGCGGTAGGCCACCTTGCCGATGCGCTCCAGCACGGCAAATGACCCAGCGTAGCGAGGACCCAGCTTACGCTTCGCGCGCGGGTCAAGGGACTGCGTAGAGTGGTGAAGAAGACGCAACCACACCCAGTCGCCCGCCGCGAACCCTACCTCGCGGTGGTGGCCGTCGTAGTAGTGCTTGGCCAACTGCTGGGCCTGAACGAGTCGTTGCTGCACTTCCGCAAGCATCTCGTCCCGTCTGCGAAGAAGGTCGCCTGCCGCCTTCGTCCTAGCCGTCTCCGGGTCAACCGGCAGGATGGGCGGGGGCGGTCGGCCATAGACCACCTCGAATGGCGTAGTGCGCAAGGCGGAGTGATAAGAGGTGTTGTAGCAGCACTCCGCCCATGCTAGCCAGTCCACCCAAGCCCGAGGACGACCACCTGTCACACAACGCAAATACATGGCAATCACCTTGTTGACCACCTCGGATTGTCCGTCCGTCTGAGGATGGAAGGTCGTGCTGAGGCAGAGCTTCACGCCCGCCATCCGGAAGAGATCGCGCCAGACATGCCCCGTGAACACTGGGTCCCAGTCACTGACGATCGAAGAGGGAAACCCATGTAGGCGGACGATGCCGTCGAAGAAAGCACGGGCCACGGAGGTGGCGGTTTAGGGATGGCCGAGCGCAGTGAAGTGTGCGTACTTGGAGAAGCGGTCGACCACCGTGAGGATGACGGACTTGCCTCCCACCTTGGGGAGGCCCTCGATGAAGTCCATAGAGATATCGGCCCAGACCTGAGAGGGCACCTCCAAGGGCTGTAGCAGCCCAGCCGGCCGCTGTGTCTCCGTCTTGTTACGTTGGCACGTAAGACAAGACCTCACCCAGTCTCGGACCAGGGCCCGATCGCCGGGAAGGTAGAAATCGGCGCGGAGACGGTGGAGGGTCTTCTGCACGCCCTCGTGGCCGGCCGAGTGTGCCAACAGTAGAACCGGGTGACGAAGGTCGCCGTGATCCGGCACGAAGAGGCGGCGCCCATGCAGGAGCAAGCCATCCGCCAAACTCCACGGCTCCTCCAAGTCGCTGTCATCAAGACGCTGCGGAAGGAGCTAAGTGTCCGGCGCCTCTAAGGTGGCCCTGTGGATGTCGTCGATGAGGGCAAAGGAGGGCCCCGAGCGGATGCAGAGGGCTGCCCCGTCGGCGGTGCCGGCGTCCGCGTCATGGTCGGCGTCGCGGCGGGACAGGGCGTCGGCTACGGTGTTAAGATGGCCCGAACGATACTCGACGGTGAAGTCGAAGCCAAAGAGCTTACTGATCCACTGGCGCTGCGGCACAGTCGAGAGCCACTGGTCCAGTAAGAACTTGAGGCTGTAGTGATCCGTGCAAATACGGAACGGCCACCCCCAAAGATATGGCCGCCATTGGCGCATGGCCTGCACCAAGCCAATGAGCTCCCGCTCATAGGCCGCGAGCTTATGATGGCGCGCGGCGAAGGGCCTACTGAAGAACGCAAGCGGCCCGTTGCCCTGATGGAGGACGACGCTGAACCCCACACCGGAGGCATCGCAGTCCACCATGAACAGACGGTCGAAGTTGGGCATCTAGAGGACGGGACCCGTCGTGAGGGCCCTCTTGAGAGCCTCAAACGCCTCAGTGGCCTCCGCATCCCAGGCGAAGGCGTCTCGTCGCAACAGGCATGTGAGCGGAGACGCGATGATGTCGAACTCCCGGATAAATTTCCGGTAGTACCCGGCGAGGCCCAAGAAGCCGCGGAGAGCCCGCGGTGAGTGTGGCGTCGGCCAGTCCGCCATGGCCGCCACCTTGTCGGCGTCCATAGCGTCACCCTCGGCCGAGATGACGTGGCCGAGGTAGGCGACTGAAGTCGTGTCGAACGAGCACTTCGAGCGCTTAAGATGAAGATGGTGCGCTCGAAGCTCGTTGAAGACGATGGCGACGTGCTGAAGGTGCTCCGCCCACGAGGCGCTGTAGATAAGAATGACATCAAAGAAAACAAGCACAAACTGACGCAAGTAGGGGCGGAGGACGTCGTTCATGAAGGCCTGGAAGGTCGCCGGGGCGTTGGAGAGGCCAAAAAGCATCACCAAGAACTCGAAGTGGCCGTGATGAGTCCGAAACGCCGTTTTCGCGACATTGTTTGGGTGCATCCGCACCTGGTGTTAGCCCGAACGGAGGTCGAGCTTGGTGAAGAAGCGCGCCCCATGTAGCTCGTCCAGGAGCTCGTCGATGACCGGAATAGGAAATTTGTCCTTGAGCGTCTGGGCGTTAAGGGCACGGTAGCCGATGCAGAAGCGCCATGTGTCGTCCGACTTACGGACGAGGAGGACCGGCACCGAAAACGGCGAAGTAGAGATCGGGATGATGCCCAAGGCGAGCATGAGCGCGCACTGCCGCTCCAGCTCGTCCTTTTGCAGCTGGGGGTAGCGGTAGGGGCGCACCGCCATCGACGCCGTGCCTGGCAGGAGATGAATGCGGTGATCATACACCCGGCTGGCGGAAGACCCTGAGGCTCGTCGAAGAGGTCGCGGTGCTGCTGTAGAAGGTGATCCAACAAAGGGTGCTCGGGCCCTGCAGCAGTCGCGGCCAGCTGCATCTGCGGCGCTGCCAGTGAGGCGCCACCCACGCCCTCCCACTGGACGCGGTACCCCTGGCGCCAGAAGGTCATCGTTAGGGCGTCGAAGTCCCATAGGATGGGACCGAGGGTCCGCAAGAAGTCAACGCCGAGGATGAAGTCGAAGCAGCCCAAGTCGATGCCGGCGCATGTGATGGTGAAGTGCTCGTCGCCGATGGTGATGGGCACGTTTTGCGCCAACCCGTGGCAGCTGAGTCGGTCGCCGTTAGCCACGGTGACCCGGAGTTGCTCCCCTCCCGTCGGCTGTAGCGCTAAGCGGCGCCGGTGGCGGCCCCCACCGAGACGGTGCCGCCTGCTGCAAGGCCTGCGTGCGACGCTCGAAGGCGCGGGCGTAGTACATCGCCGTCTGGAGGTCCTGGGGTCCCCGAAGCTCCATGTCCACACGGATATGATCCGGTAGACCGCCGACGAAGAGCACGGCCCGCTGACGAGCCGTCAAGCCGGGCGCGTGGCACGCCAGGGCCTGGAAGCGGTCGGCGAAGTCCTGCACCGTGAAGGTGAAGGGGAGGCGGCCTAGCTCCGCCAGCCGGCTCCCGCGCATTGGCGGCCCGAAGCGAAGGAGGCAGAGCTCGCGAAATTGCTCCCATGGGGGCATGCCGCCCTCGTCCTGCTCGAGGGCGTAATACCATGTCTGTGCGGCGCTCCGAAGGTGATATGAGGCGAGCCAGGTGCGGTCCGACGCGAGTGTACGTTGCCCCCGGAAAAACTGCTCACATTGGTTCAGCCAGTTGAGGGGATCCTCGGTGCCGTCGTAAGTGGCGAAGTCGAGCTTGGCGAAACGCGGCGGTGTATGAGTATGACCGCCGTGGGAGTATGGCGTGTCGGTGCGGAGCAACGAGGGGGGCGACGCCGGTTCGGTGGACACAGGGGGCTCCCCATGGAACGGCTGCTCGTCGAGGCCAGCGTAGGGGCCGGCGGCACCGGAGGACCCGCCGTACTGTAGGGTGGGTTTCGAGGTCATCGTGTAGACCGGCTGCGGCGACGACCCGGACAACCAGGCCGGTAGGGGTGATGGCGAGGGCAGAAACCTGACTTGGTGGATCGGGACTCCCGCCGGCGCGATCGTAGCCGCCCCGGAGCTGGTCGGCGGTGGCGCCTGGAGCTGCGGCTGCTGCTGCAGCGGGGCGACGGGCGCAGCGGGGCCTGCCAGGGCCTGCGCCGGCCACGACAACCAGGGCGGGGTGGTGGTGGGGGCCGGCGGCAACTGCTGCTGGGGCTGTGGCGGCCCGGCGATCGCGGCGGAGGCCGCCGGGTGGAGCGGCTGCCATGGCAGGAGCAGCGGCCCGGTGGCGGCGGTTGGTGGCGCGGCCTGCGGCAGCCCGTAGGGGCCGGCCAGGTAGAGGCGGATCCCCTGGACCGCGGTGGCGAGATCACGGAGTGCGCCGGTGACTTCCTCCGGGGTGAAGACAGCGGCAACCGGGGTGGCGGAGGTAACCGGCACCAGCGGTGGAGGGGCGCTGTTCGGGGCGACTAGCAAGGCGGTGGTGGAGGTCGGCAGCGGCGAAGACATGATCGCAACCGAGCTACCTGATACCAAATTGGTAGGAGCTAGGGCTCTACCGGGTCTTGGCCGGAGATTGTAGGGGAAGGAGGGAGGTGGACGAGCTCGTGACCGCGGCGGCCGGCGTGTGGGCGCCGTCTCGCACGGAGGGGAAGGCGGCGGCGATGGGAGAGGCGGCAGCTAGGTTAGGGTTCCGGCTCCTCTGGGAGCCGGGCAATAGATTATGTCTTATTGCTTAATTCCAAACGGGAGTCTTACAACTGTTTATATAACCTCGCTGCTAAAAATAAAATAACTTGGGCCCATTGGGCCTCCTCCGGCTATAAGTGACGCAGGTCATAACACAATAACAAAAAAAAATCAAGCAAATTTATTTCTATAGATAAGTTCCAAAAACGATGAACTACATGATGCTAACTGTAGGTCCTCTATTGTTTCATACTTGTGAGGCATAGATTTCCATAGTCAGTTTTTGTTTCTTGTGTGCTTACATATCCTTTTCTGTAGGCAACCGAGAGGGCATGGCAGGAACTATGCAAGATGTATTGTTCTTTTCTTGTAATCCACTGTTTCTCATTACAGATACTTAGCCAAGTGCTAACACATTTGAAAACTCCCAGCCAACACACAAGGGTCTTAAGCCCTTCAATATCCTTGACATTCACTCTATATATTTATCATTGCAGTATCTCAACTCAGAAGATAGGCTGCACCACATGATTTTCCCAAACCATCCATGACATGACATTAGGACTCTTGATTTATCATGTTCATCTGTTTAATGTTCTTGTGTAGGCAAACGGTCAGTATATTGTTACTAGTTTATAACACTCGCATATCTATTTATCTGGATCTTGTATGCATATGACTTTCTTTCTCTAGATTGGTTCTTGCGTCTAAATTAGTTTTGTTGGTTCCACCAAAGCCTCTGCTTGTTGGTAATCATCTTTGCTTCAGTTCGCAATTCTCTTTTCTACCATGTTCTCCATGATTCTTACTGCAGTGCTGTCGCATCGGCAATTGAGGCGGATCTGGCACCCTAGACCGGGAAAGAGTTCACAAGAACGGGAATCTATTCATTATGCAGTTTAATTAGGTTTTATCGGATTTTGCTGTTACACTGCCACTGCTGTAGAGGTTTAGCCAAATTGGCTTAGGACGTCATAGTACAAAGAATGCAGGTTTTACTGCACGCGTGTCAGTACTGTAACCATTGATGCCCCAAAAAGGTACTCCCTCTGCCCATACTCTGCCCATAATATAAGAGCGTTTTTGACACAAGTGTAGTGTCAAAAATACTATTATATTATGGGACGGAGGGAGTAGCATTTTCTGTTAGTTCTTCCTTTAGTTGATCCATACTCTTGTTTTCTTTTGTCAATTGTTTATTTCAACAATAGGGGAACCGGCAGCGATGCCCCTCTGCGTTCTGTTTGCAAACAGAATTGAGATAACAAAAAAAAAAAATTCAGGCTTAGCGGTTCCATTATTTTATCTTTCTTCCATTCTTTTGTTTCTTGGGTTTGTATAAATGATTGAATAAGTATTCTATTCTTTGTGAACAACCAAATCCTCAAGGGTTTGACAGCAGTAGGCCTGGCGGCGGGGCTAAGTATTTTCCATTCTTTGCGTCTCCCCTGCTTGGTTCCTATATGTTTGACAGCTTATCTTCTAGGTTACCCGAATTGAGAAAATGCAGTGATAAATACAGAGTAAATTTCCCGTATGTTGAAAAGTTTACAACACTATGGAGGACCTGGTAGTTAGCATCCTTCATGGTGATTTAGGAACTTATCTGCAGTGCTGGATTTGGCTGTACATTTTTTTTACAAGAATTTATCGCCCTGCTGCTGTGCATAAACTTGGCTCTAACAAGCATTAATGTTTTTTCCTCATCAATTGCTCTTGCACTTCCATAGGATCTTGAAATTGCTCTTTCTTCGCGGATGTAGGACAGGTATGCTTCGAGAAGCTATGATTTATGCACGAGTGGTTTGATAATTATCCTTGACATACCAAAAGATGTTCTTTAGTCTATACCCTGCATTTTTTTATATCACCATTTTGTTGAACTACAGTAAGTCTGTATTATTCTTTCCATTTCTTCAGAAGACTCGAGGGGGGGCTCAAGGATTTGGTCGCCCGACTCCTCGCAAGACGCCGCCGCCGCTGGTTCCTCCCCAAGACGCCACCGCCGCTGATTCCTCCCCAAGACGCCGCCGCCGCCTCCTCCCCGCCGCC